>NC_028639.1:46777481-46806090 GCF_001406875.1 Solanum pennellii | reverse complement strand
TTATGCCAAAAGCATAAGTTGAGGGTGGCTAATGCAGTAAACAACCTTCGTTATGGCCCTGACTCAAGCTTTGGGTATTGTGTACCTTGACTCATGGCAAAGCCATGAGTTGAGGGTGGCAATTATAAGGAATGCTCTGGAAAGTGGGGTTGAAAGAACAAAAGAGAGAGAAAGAACAAAAGTAAAGTGACTCAAAATTAGTTGAAAGAAAAGTAAAGAAAAAGAAAAATATACAAGAAATACAAGCAAGAAAAGAAGAGAGTCACTTACACAAATGAAGAAAGAAGAGAAAATAGCAAGGTGAAAGAATATGAGAAACTGGGCGAGATAAAATGATAGAAAAGGGAAGGTTTAGCCGATATGTCAAGGAGGGCAAAAAGTCACTAAAGTATACCTAAAAATATACCCTACCTGACCCTGAGCCTATGTTACAAGCTAAAAAAGTCCTATCGTGATCCTAAGGGTTGTATAGCGAACTTAAGGCAGTGAAAATAAGGGCAAGCTTATGGCAATAGGTATGAATGAGTGTGACTTTGTTCTGAGAGCGAGTGTTGAAATGTAATCCTTATACTGAAACTGAAATCATTGTGTGAAAAATTAGGATTTTGTTCTAAAGTGAGGACATTAGTTGCAATACAAGACTTGTTAGCACCTCGGTGAGAAATTGAAGAGGATAGGTGTTAATGCATGGTGAGTCTGTGTCATGTTCTGATCCCACAAAAATTCAAGCCTAATAGTGATAGCATGCATAGATTTGATGAGATTAATCGGGATTGATAGCCAAATGATTGCAAAGGATGGATACTATTGTACAAGGATTGTGTAGTGAGTCATAGTGCGTCGCTTGAGGACAAACAACGAATTTAAGTTGAGGGTGTTGATATACCGTGGTTTCACGGTATAATTAATACTTTTTCCTTAAGTTTAGTGTGTCCGAAAGCCTTTTTGTGCTAATTTTGATATAAGTTTCTCTTTGTTTTGCAGGAAATCTGTCCAAAGCTTGAATGCGGAGATTTTGAGCGAAAAATGCAGAAGAGACCACCTACGGAGCTTATGACGGTCCGTCGTGCCTGTGACGGTCCGTAGGTGGCAGCGTAGTGCAGCTGCTGAAGGAAGATGGGGAAGTTTGACCAAGTGTGGGATTACGAAGCTTGTAACGGTCCGTCATGACTATGACGGTCCGTCTTGCAGGTTCGTCGTGAAGTTCAGAGAAGTGATCCCAGTACCCAGATTCCGAGAGTTGAAGTATTTTGGAACGAAGACCCTCGACGGACCGTTGTGCCTATGACGGTCCGTCATACTTGCCGTCGAGGGGAATGAAGAAAGCAGCAGAAGAAATTGCACCAAGTATGGGACGACGGAGTCCACGACGGTCCGTTGTGACCACGACGGTCCGTCGCGAGGTCCGTCGACCCAGCCGCGTTTTGGCAGATTTCCAGCAATTAGAATTCTTGTTTAATTAGGTTTTTTTTTTTTTATAAATAGTTCGAAAAACCTCGTTTTTGAGGTTAGACACCTGATAGTTAGACTCTTAGATTGTTAAAACTCCGTATTGGTAAACATTGTATTGTGAGATTCTTGATAATCATTAGACTTTTCGTGAGATTATTGATTACTTTGAGAATTCTTGCAAGTGATTTTTGGTGATTAATCAAGCAACCTTTTGGATTTTATTCTTTCTCATTGAAGTAAGTACATGAATTCTTATTTAATATATTTGAATATTGTGTTTATGGCTATGAGTAACTAAACTCCATAACTAGGGTTGTGGGAACCATAGGCAAATAATGAGATAAAACCTAACTAAAATAACAATTCTAGAATAGTGTCTTGCATGTATTAATAATTCTTTCGCTTAGAAGTCTTTTTAACGGATGATCAACGTTAGAACTCGCCTTAATGCTACTTGCCGGACCAAGGAGGTAGATAATAGGAAAAGAATTATTAACATAGATTTAGTGTATACTATCTAATAGGCTAGTATTGATTGGTACGAGGTAATAACTTAGTCAAATATCGAATACGATGCTTAATATGAGGTAAAGATAAGGGTTAGGAAAGCAACACACGTAGCCGGACCAAGGTGCGGAGTGAGATTTTCTAGATGCCGGACCAAGGATTTAGGAATACATAACTTATCACTTTGCATGCAAGATACTAGGAAAGAATTGTTATAGTTAGAATTATCAAGTTATGAACCTGTGGGGAACACGTAAACCCTAGTTACTTTGATTAATTGATTAAAATCCAACATTCAAAGCTGTTAAGTGTCTCTTTCAATTGCGTTATTTATTTTCACTCATTTAGAATTAGAAAACCCCCTTTTTATTGTTATTTACTTTCCAAGGAAGTCATTGACCAAACAATAGTAATAACAAGTTGAAGTTAAGTCTAGACTATTTTCCTCGTGGGAACGATCCCAACCTCACTAGTTGGGTTATTTACTTGACACGACCGCCTTACTTCTTATTTGAGAAGTAAGTTTGAGCGTATCAGGTAACAGAGCATCAGATTCCATATTCATATCTGCAGAGGGTCAAGCATCATACCTAATTTCTATATGTTTTGCTGATTCTGTTTCTCCTTAGGATGCTGATCCTGCATTAAATTATTTTGTACCTTACCTTGATTCTGATTTTGAGTGTGATTTCTATTTCTTTTCCTTTCTTGGATTTTCTATAGTTATTTCTTGTGAGTGTTATTAATCACATTTGTTTTCTGTCCTTATTCTGTTTTTTGGACTACATTTTCTTTTTTCCTTCTTCATGTTGTTTCTGTTTTTTGGCATTTGTATTTTGGTGCTTGTCTTCTCCTTTCTTACTTGCATATATTTCTCTTTTTTGTTTATTTCTTCATCACTTGATTTCATAAAACATGTTGCAGCAAAGTGATCTTGTTGCTTACAGTAAAGACAATAAGGAGGTATCTCCTCATATTCAACAAGTTGCCACTTGCCATCGGTTGAGTCATTTTTGGCAGCTCCCAGGCAAACATGTTTGGGTCTCTCCTTGGTCAAGTCTATCTAGATTTTTACTTTTGATACACTCTATTTTCCGAACTGAAGCAGTATGAAGATATAGTGCCTTGCCAATAGGTGACAATATGTGAGACAATATATCCATATAGTAACAGCGCCAAGGAAATTCTGGTAGAATGATCCAAATAGGGAATACATGACATTCCTCTTCTGGTTTGAACTTTGACGACCACATATGTAATTTCATTAAATGACATGCAATAAATATTTTTTGCTTTGTCCTGACATTAATGTGATCAACTTCATTGTAAAAGTCAATGTAAATATGTCTTGAGTTAAAATGTGCAATCTTAACACTACCAATGTGGTGTGTTTGGTCTACAAAACTCTTCCTAATTATCTCCATGTTGGGCATAGAATTAGTAAATTTACCAACCAAGGTGTACTTGCATCTACTGGCCATTTTGACTTAGAAATCTTCTTCCCGAAAGGTTATGGAAGGGTATCCTTGCCGAGTATTAATAATAGAAGGGGTAATGTCTATGGGTGGGACATTTCGATTTGGATTAGCTTTGATTCAAAAGACTAATGATTGGGTCACGATGGGGGGTGAAGGGTCTGAATTTGAGTGGAAATATTTTTGTTGAAGGGACTATTTATAGGAGGTCTGTATTTATATTGCTAGGACTTACTTTTGTTGGTTTTTTGTAGATTTGATCTGTGAATATCAACGTTTGAAGAAAGCTTGATAGGTAGGGGTTTTTTGGGTTCCACAGAATTATTTCCTTTGTGATTATTCTTCTTGTTTTGTCCATGTCCTGCAACCTGCACAACATGCGTACCCTTCCCGTGCTCATTTTTATTAACGAGAAAATTACAGGGACCTTTACAGGGAACATTGCAAGAAACATTACTATGATCATTAGAAGTTATCATGCTAGGGACTAACTTATGTGGTGTTATTATTGGCCTTTGGTGTATAATCGTTAGCATAGTCTGGTCTTCTTTGGTTTGGATTCGTGTCCCTATGTATAGAATTATGCTCATTGTTTCCATCCTTCACTAAATTTTTGTTTGTGTTCCTTTCTTTTCTCATTGGAATTTTATCAAACACCTTGTTTGCATTATTAGCTATTTGAGAGTGATCTGTGCATTTCGAGTTTGCCACACTATTGTTTTGATCATTTTGTTGCCTCTTGATAGTTGCCTTCCTCCCTTAAACACATTGGCAGTGTAATCAATAGGTATTGCTTCGCTATTTGTAGCACTGTTATCAGTAGTCTTAGACGGAGTAGGCATGATTTGACCTTGACCTTTTATGAGATTTAGCTTTGGTTACCTAACCACCTTTATGCATAGGAGAACTTGTATTTTCATTCAGTAAACTAGTTAATCGATCTCCGACGACTTCGTCGAAATCTTTGCCGAATTTTTTCTAATCATTAACATGGGCAATATTGATATGATTAGGTGCGATATGCTTCGTAGAGTCTATGACTGTTGTTTGTTTCTCCAAAATATGCCTCAATTCAGATGAACATTCATTTGAATTCATAGGCGATTTTGGAGAAATTTATTATAAATTTGCTCGATCAAATCTCTCAACAAGTAAGAGCCAATTATTTGATTTTGCAATCATGGATGTATCTTAAAGTGTAGAACAGATTCCATCAATTGGAACTAGATGAATTGCTCAAGATTTTTCACAAGAAACAATTTCTTGTGTTCACTTTAACTCCTCTTAAGAAAGTTGAATAGTGATCGTTGTGTTCGAATAAATATTTGAGGAGTTGTGGATGGAATTTGGGGATGCTTCTTGTTGGAGAAGTTGTGTCTCCTCCATGTGCATATTTTTGCGTTGGTTTGGTGGTCGGAGGATTATCAACGACGGCGCTATGGACATTCCGGAAAAACTGTGAATTTTTCCCCTTGTGACCATTAGTTAACGTTAGGCACAAATTCTAAGGAGTGATTTTTTTAGAAAGGGAGAATTTGTGACTAGCTGAGGTACACCAACACCCTTTAGAGATAATCTTACAAGCCTTTAGGCAAGAAATGATAAGACCACTAGGAATAGAACTCCCCCACTTCCACTTTAGGACGGGCTCATTAGGAAAGTTGAACTTGACAACTCTTGTCCTATGACCAATGGAAGCAAAAAAAGAATGAAACCTATCTCTTCAAATTGACATCAAAATCAACCATATCAGTTCTGCTAATTCAACATGAATAACTCTATTGGGCAACATTATGGGACAATTTCTACATACCCTTTTTGCAATCACCGAATCACCTACCGGGGTTATCACCATAAAAGGTTCATTTAAGATATCGGGAAAAATATAAAACTTTGTAGCTACCAAATAGTAACGAATAACAAGGGTGCACCCGGATTAAGTAAAGCATAAACATTTACAAAGAAGACTTGGAAAATACCGGTCACCTTGTCTTGCCCCTTCACATTAGGGTAATCTCTAACCTTGCGGCCCTCTTTTCCACAACTAAAGCAATTTCACGTCCCAACTAGACACTCACCCCAATGCTTATTCCCACACTTGGAACAAGTTGGTTTATCACTTGGTGAATTTCCACTTATAGACTTTTAGGACTTAGGGTTAGACACCCTATCATCACGAGCCTTTGGAAATTTGGAAGGGACTTGATTGTAAAACCTCTTCTTGAATTTAGGCTTATCTTGAATTTCCAACCTTCCCTTAGAATAACAACTTTCAAAAGACTTGGCCCACTTGTCCTCTCTATTTATTCCTACTTAGTCTACTTTCTTCCACTTGTTTAGTATGAACCATTAGATGAGAGATATTCATATTATCATGAAGCATAACCGAACGCCATTCTTCTACCAAGTCATTGGAGTCTCCCATGAGAAAATGACTAATGTCATCCCTTGGTTTTGACATCAAGGATGGATCATACTTAGACAATTTAGTTAGCTTCAAAGAGTAATCAAGTACACTCTTACCTCCTTTACGAAGGTTGATTAATTTTCCACCTTAGCTTCCCTCAACTCTCTAGGAAAGAACCTATCAAGGAAGTCCCTCTTGTAGATCTCTATGTAATTGTACCACCTCATAGAACCCTATTATCCCTCCATTGAGTGTATTAAGTTTGCACCACATCTTTGAGTTGATAGGAGACCAACTAGGCCTTTTCAATCGTAGTCACTCCTATATAAAATAAGATCTTATAGACCTCATGTAGGAAATCTTAGGGGTCTTCATCTGCCTTTTACCCGTAGAACATATGATGGTTCATCCTAGAAAAGTCCCTCAAACGAGAAGCCATAGTGCTAGCATGTGGAGGCATACACAGTCCAACATCTCAATTCAATTGAGCCGTCATAGCTTTGACTTGAACTGTGAGGACATTAACTTGAGAAGTCATTTGTCCCCTGACAAATTGAGAAAAACTGACCTTATCTCTCCATTCTGCATAGGTTGAGGAAAAATTGGAACTTGTTCGCCCATAGGAACTTGCTAAAATGGAGGAACTTGCTTGTCTTACGTAGGAACTTGGTTTTCATGTGCTCCCGCACTAGCAATCCCTTCTTCGTCCCTTGTTGCGGCCGCCATTCTAGTATCCATACCTATAACCACAATAAAAGTTTTAGGTGAAAAGAACACATATAGTAGACTCTAGAGGAACGAATAAGGAATACATGAAGATGAGGATTTCCTAAGCATCACATAGTCTCTCATTCATAAGTGTGACATGCTTCACAATTATGAATACCAATCTACATAGACGTGGTTTAGTGAGACATCAATCCGAAGGATATTTAACCTCATTCTCTGATACCAAGTTTGTCACATCCGAGGAGCGCCCAGTAGACGGTCGTTATCCTCGGAGTGGACTAACACTAACCTTTTAGCATTCATTATTAGATTGCATAGGTTAAAATGTGGAAAAATTAAAACATTTCACATACATCTATATAGTGAGGTTTACATAGAACTCCCACTTACACATCATATATACATATGGAGTTTCCATAGAATCCTCACATAGCGTTACATAGGCTTCTACTTTTATTTCACGTATGCATCATATAAAGATAATTATTAGGGATTTCTCACATTTAAACTATCTATAATGAGTACAATATTCGGTCATAACCTATACTTCATTAAAATAAAAACCACATATAGGCTTATACAATAATTGTCTTCAAATGAAAGAGAATGAACAAAATGTCTTAGGCCTCATTTGTTTGCACATAATGGAGAACTGAATCTTAATCATTCAGATTCAGCCCATTAAGTACGTTTGGTTTTTAACTCTAAATCTGAATGATTCAGATTCAGCCCATTACGTTCATTTGTTTTATTCTTTAAAAAAACCTCTTAATGGGTCTGAAGAGGCCTGAATGAATCACAACTGTCGAAGACTCTTAACAACATTTAGACTAATTTGATAAGTATCGAATAATAAATCATAGTTTCTCTGCTTTTGGATGTGTCTTTTTGTCTCGTAACTAAAAACTCTCATTCTCACTTTTCTCAATCAAACACCATTTTTCTCAACTGATAATTTTTTATAAATTATTTCAAGTATTTTAAATTAATAACTTTCTCGTATTGATGTGTGTCAAGAACAATGGTTGCAATAACATTTTTTGTATATTGTTGTTTATCAAGGTTTTTGAATGAAAAATAGTACTCCAAATCATGATTATTAAAACTTTAAAAATGTTTGTAATGAAAAAGCTATATATTTTTTTAAATGAAAAATTTATAATATTTTATTAATATAATGTTTAATTTAACTTCTACATTCATATTTTGAAAGCAAGCGACATGAATTATTTAGTGTTCGGACTTAGAGACCCTATCTTAATATTCAGATGTGTATTAGATCAAAATACCCAAATCTTAATACAGATCTTAATATTCAGATGTTTATTAAGATTCAGACCTCTTAATCTTAATTAAAAAAATGAGGCCTTAGACTATAACAGCATCCAATATCTAGATAGTGGCATCGTTCTCTAAAGGTGAGGACCTACCAATCTTGGATAATGAGATCCAAGTTTTCTTCAAATATCCCTTCTAGAAGCTCAACGGCCGGAACCTACATAATTGTAGAAACATAGAAATATGGGTTAGTAAACCACTTGTACTAAGTATGGAAACATGCACATCAAAAATTTGAAATCATGCTAAAGGGACATTTTTTCCAAACCATGCTAGTCACTTTTGAAAAACTTTATGTACAATCAAGAACCTATGTAAGCCAATAATCACATATTTCTTTCAACAAGATCAACATCATCAAGTATAACCGAGTCAACATGTAAAATCACATATTTGAGTAGATAACGAAAAAAACTCTAACATCATGTTATAACAATTAGAATGTATAAGAGTTTTTAACATAACAACATATGAAAGACCCTTACTCATAACCTAACATCAAGTCTACAAGTGCAACGGCCGATTAAAGCCCATAATCTTACTCAACCAAACAAACCCAACAAGAGATCATAAGCAATGCCTAACATCACATCACATAGTATCAAGAGTAGTCATAATCATGTTTACAAATATAGACCAATAACATGTTCATAAATGACACTAATATCATATAAAGTCATAAACATGTAGTGTCAACCCTATGAGTAAAATTAAATTTATAAAACATAAAAACAACCTCCTAAGACTTCCCTCAAGGCCAACTAGGGCAATGTATGGGTAGAGTACCATACCCCTACCTAGACTAAGTAAAACCCCTTAAGTCACCCTAGTTACTGTTCAATTTATTACTTCATTTTGCTTTCGAAAACACTTGCCTTAACCGGCATAGACCACATAAACTAAATGTTAAATTTGGTGTCATGAAACCCTACACCGAAAGAAGGCGGACTATTTTCTAAGGTAGTACCAAAACATAAACATGACATCTATATGGATCCACTTGATAGTATTCCTATGGGGGAAACATAATTAAAGAACTAGGAGAAATACTTGGGACCTCTTTATTCACATTGGATTATCGTTTCCATTTAATTATTACATTAGTGAACCTACCTTCCCACATTGGGAAGGGACACTCTTCACTAGTAGTTCACTCGGTGCTAAGCTAGAGTCCCTTTTTGAAATGTCTTTTACCCTTATCAATAATCATAGCTTTGTATAGGTCGTAGGACACTAACCCCTTGTATATTCATAACATTAATTTTTTAGGAATTTCATGAAAATATCCCTTCAATGCAACCCTCACATGTTAGATTAATACATTATCATTATCATGTCATAATAAAGCACATAGGCAAGTCAGAACAAACATTATATCATTACATCGTAACATAATCTCTCAACTTCAAATGCTAAAGACATTTCAATTACATCATCATATCAATACCTACTTAATACAATTACAAGATATGCTTTAATTGAATTTCATCACCATGTAGAAGCCATCACAATTAAAGTAAAGGTTTGAGATCACAAAATCTTAACAATTATCCTTCAAAAAGCCATCATCTTTGGTCTTACCCTCAACCAATACAAATTCATTCCATCAATAGGTGTAATAATGGCATTCAATAGTAATTAACACAATAACTAGGTCAATTGCATCAATAATAATAAATTCAATATGAGTTCATCACCGACTGTTTAGGGAATTTGGGTCAATCCATGATCTATTCAACATAATAGGTTAAATAATCAAGAACTAGCATACTTAGAGAATAATAAATAATAATCTAATCATAATGAGAAAAGGGAACCGTAAAAAATATAATTTAGAAGATCAAATTTGGATTAGAAAGAAACCCATATGAAATCATCTTTTTGAACCCAATTTTGGAAGGTACTTTTGGGTAAATGAGTTTCAAAGGTGAAGGTGCCCATACTTTTTTAATCCTTAAAGATTTATGTATTAGAGTGATCTTATTGAATCCTTATAAACCTTAGAACTTTCCCTTCAATGGAGTCTTCTTTGGGGAGAGAGAAATTAGAGAGAAGGTTGAGTAATTTGGGTTTTGGAATTGTGGGAGTAAGGTTAGTTTAATTAGGCTTAGGTCTTTATATAGTTACTTAATTAAATTATTATGACATACCCTAACCCTTAATATTAAATTAACTAAATAACTAGTTTAATGACTCAACTTAAAACCAAACAACAAATTACAAATTTCACCTACGGTTCGTAGGTCAGTCTACGCCCCTTCCCCCAACTGTCCTGCACATCCGTAGTTTAGTTCATATACTTGTCATTTTGTCAACTTTTGAAAAGTGGCTAAGTGTCCATCGATGAAGGCATTAACTCTCCATCGATCCACCTACACCTCTTTGATGGCAAGCTTAGGCAGATATAGACTTTGACAGCTTTTTGGTCAAAACGGATGGGTCCTTCTCAAAGACCCTTAGGGTTTTCCTTAGAGAGTCGTACTCGGACGTTTAGACCCTAAACCTAGTCCAATATAAGTTTTTACAACAGTACACCAAATTTCATAATTTTCCGACTCCTAAAACCCTACGAAATAGACTAAGGAACACTAGCACCTTCTTCACAATTATCGGGACGTCATGGACGTTCCTTGACGTCTTGACTCTAAAACTTCCTACATAACTTATAAACATTATTTTTGACTTTAAAGCAGTGTTACTAACCTTATACACTCATGTGAGGCTCTAGATTAGTTCTTGGACTTTCGGAGTGTAACGAATTCGGACTGTCAAAATGTGAAGAAACCCATGTGGGAGGTCGGACTTTCTAAACGTGAGACCTCCATTTATTTACATGCCTTTTTGGCGCTAAGAATTTCAAGTGAGTAAAACTTTCACTCAAAACTTTACTATAATTATGAGAAACTACTTTCAATCACATAATAATCATACCACAACATAGTTCCATACTTTATAAGTCATTCGATAGTCTAAGGTTAAGGATGAGTAATACTTGCTATCAACATCACACCCACACATTAGACATAGAAGCATTACAATCTAAGTAACTCATAATTCATAATTGAATTCAAGAAGAATCAATAATCACACCGCATTCCCCTTTCATTGTCTTCATACTTCAATTACTTATAATTACATAGCTTATGCATAAACAAGGTAAATTCAAGAAGTAATACATAGCAATTACTATTCTACACATTTATATAATCTTCATCTTTCACAGTTACTACAGAATAACAAGACCTAAAAATGTAGGGAAGAACAAGAGTTCAAAGAGGCAATCTTGATTGATTAACAATAATTTACCATTAATACTTAGTTAAAAAAATGATAAAAGACTATGATCCATCAGAAGTGATTAAAAAATTTTGTTTTGAAAAGAGAACCCATGACTATATTGATACCCTAGTTTTGGGTAAGTTTAAAATGATCATAGTAAAGGAATCCTGGGGAAAAGAATCTCAAGAGTGAAAGAAACCATACGTTAGTGATTATCTTTCCATGAATTTGTGTTGAAAACCTTGGTGAATTCGTCCTTGAATTGGAGCTATAGTGTTCTTTGATGAAGGATGAAGTTTGGGGAAGATAGAGACTAAAGAGAAGTTAGAGATATGTGTGTTTTGGGAATTGTGTGGTGTTAGGTTAGTTTAATGGTGGTTAGGCCTTTTATACTCACTTATAAAAATGTAATTAAACTTCCCTCAGCCCCTAATTAAACCCCTAACTAACTAGTAATTAAATGAATTAACCAAAATTTGGGTACCTTACACAGAATCAATCGACGAGACCCTAACTCACGGACCGTCGATCCATCAATGGCCCATGCTGGTCTTCCGTGGATGAGTTCAGACACCTGATTTTTGGGGCATTATGAGAATTGGGTAAGGCATCACCTACAGATCCATTGACGCCTCGAGCATACGACGACTCGTCAATTGGTCTCGTAGGTGGCCACTGCCATTCGTCAGCTGTTAGTCAATTTGGGTATGGTCCTCCTCAAGGACCCTTATGGTGGTTCTTGGGGAGTTTCACCCCAAAATTTTTACCCTAAACATATCCTAATACATTTTTAACACCTTCCTACCAAATTTTATGGAATTTAGACTCTTAAAACTTCATGAAACATGCCAAGGAACACTAACCTCTATTTCAGAATTCACAGCTTGTCATGGACGTTCCTTGACGTTTTGACTTTAAAATTTACTAAATGATTTATGTACATTATTTTTGTTCTAAAAACAGTTTTCTAAGTCTTTGTTCAACATGTGAGTCTCTATATTAGGTCTTTGACATTTACAGTGTTACATTATCCCCCCCCTTAGGATCAATTGTCCCCGAACAACACTAAAATCTTTTTATAGGGAGAGATCAGACTCAATACTAGCAGGCCAACAAACAACAAATATAATAACATGAGTTACAACTTAATCATCATAACAACTTGGCATTTACACATAGCAACTTAAATCACAATTTACCACATATAAGAGCTTAACATCACAATATGAGGAATTTCTTTATCAATATCAATGTGAGCTCAATCATGATCATCAAGTCACTTATGCCAAAATTTCTTGAAACACATTAACATGCTCATTACTATTTCGTGAAGGCAACAATACACAAAACACAATTAAGTGCAATTTCAAGACAAGGAGCATTTTCACATTAACCCTTTTACCATACATATGCATATTTTTGCTAAACAAGTCAAATTCAAATTTACTCATTATTTTTATTAATATTTGGAATAAAAAAATCTTATGTAAGAAAAAGATGAGGATAACAACACTTCATGTCGGCCTCGGCCTCCAATGTTGCTCCCTCAACTAGTTGGTTTCTCTATAGGACTTTCACGGAGTCCACCTCCTTGTTCCTAAACTTCTTAACTTGTCTATCAAGGATCTCCACCAGAACCTCTTCATAGGAAACACTCTCATCCACACCTAACCTTTCAATAGGAAGAATGGATTTTGGATCCCTAATACACTTCTTTAGCGTGGAAACATGAGACACTGGATGAACCGAATATAGTTCACTAGGTAGTATGCAACATTTCCAACCGCTTCGCAAAGCCTCATAGGGACCCACATTGTAAAACCTTGAAAATCCAAGACGTGTCTTAAAGCCTAACATAAGTGTAATGAGATCTAGATACTATCATAAGGCCTATCTAACATGTGTTTAAGTTGATTCATGGTCGAAACGTCCAGGTACGACTCCCGATGGACAAACCAAGGGCCCTTGAGGAGGACCCGTGCAAGTGGAGCCAATACTGCTTGGCAGTGTGCACCCATGAAAGGGCACAAACGATGCGCGTGTTGATCGATGGGGCATCGATGCCAACCGTCGACAAACACTTAGCCAATTCATTGAAGGCACTAGTTTGCATACTCTCTGAACTCATTGATGGACGTGCAGCACGGAAGGGGGCTGGTCCGTCTATTGAGCCACGTGGCGTCGACAGGATTTCGTCTGTCAGTGGCACATTTTTGCGGCACATTTTATCTTAGTTTAAAACAATTAATTATGTGGTTTTGTGGTTATTTAGGGATTAAGGGAATACTAATAAACTTAATTAAATCCCCATATAACGACCCCAACCCCATTAGTCTAATTACAACTCTCAAGACAAAACTCTATTCCTTCTATCTTCTTTGTCTCTTTATTGGAAGACACCATTGAAGACAAGCTAGGGGAGGTATTTGGGGTCTGTAAAGGGACGATATCACCATAAATTCTGAATCAAACATTGAGGTATGAGAACTAATTCACCTTTGAGACCTCTTTCCTCAAAGGGTTCCTTCAAAGTATTCTCAGGAGTTGAGTTTTCATGTGGGTCTTTCTCAATATCGAAAATTATGTTTTGAATTGAGTGGTTTATGTTTTATATTGGATAAAATGAATTTATTAACATGTATTCTAACTTAATTTTGATATATCTTTATGGTTCAGTCTAGGTTGTAGAAGATGAGCCTTAACCCTTAACCCTAGGTTTGATCTTTATATGAATTGGGTTGTAATTTGTTCAATTGACTTGGCTATTGGTTGAATTACTATTATATGATGTTTTTACATTAATAATGAACAAATTAGGTTATTTTTAGTCATTCATACTAGTTCTTGAGAAGATGATCTAAGTTGTAAAATATGTTGTGAATTGACCTAAGTAACTTGTCTTACGTTCTGATCTACTATTGAATAGTGGTGTAGTGATTCTTCCAGTCTTGGTATCATGTTTAGTATTGACTTATGATAATGTATGCCCAAATTGGATTTAATTGAATATTTATGGTAAGATCTTGATGATTAAGTATGAAGGAGACCCTATAAGTCTTATGATCTCTATCCTTTACTTCAAATTGTGGTTAATTGTGATTAAGTCATGATGTTGTATGGTAGTATGCCTTGTATTAGGATTGATAGGTTGGTATGATTTTGAATTTAAATGTCTTAATTATGATTGTGTGGTGTTGGCTTAGGATGTAAATGTTATAAGTAGGGTGAATGATTTACCAATGTGTCTTATCATGATATGAAATATTAATATGCTAACCTCACCTACATGAATTCTAATGAAAGGACTTATAGTCATGCAACTCATACTGATAAATGATGATGATGTTATAAAAAGGTTAGATCCTATAACCTAAACTAAGCTATGAATGATTATAAAGTCTTAAAGGCATTTTGAAAAAGGGACTCTAGCTTAGCATCGAGTGAACTATAGTGAGGAGTGTCCCTTCCTACACAGTGAAGGTAGGATAACTAATATACTCTTTAGATTGGAGACTATAATGCATGTATAAAGAGGGTCCCAACTATATCCCTATTTCTTTAACAATGTTATCCCCATAGTAATACTAGCTAGTGGATCCACATAGTTGCTATGTTTCATGTTTTTTTACTACCTTGGCAAGTAGTTCGCGTTCCTTCGTATAGGGTTTTATGACACCGGATTCAACACTAACTCATTTAGTCTATTTAGATTAGTGTAAGATGTTCCAAAAAGGTAAAATGAACTAAAGGATGGAACTCTAATTATGATAACCTAAGAGTTCTAACTAAGTCTAGGTAGGGGTATAAGACTCTACCTAAACATTGCACTAGTTAGACTTGTAGGGAGTCTTAGGAGGATGTTCTTATTTATGATTATGCTTATAATGTAATATGACATGTATATGATGAACTTGCACAGTGTTTATACTATATGTTGATTAGTTCACGTATGAATATGTGTTGGTTTATATTGTTGAAGTAAGATGATATGTACACCTAAATGCCATGTTATGTGAAGTAGGATGTTAGTCATGACTCTTGTTGGGTTACTTGATTAAGGCTATGGGGCATCACTTGGTCTTTGTACTTGTTGACTTAATATGGGTTCATGGTTAATTCACTTGCTTTGTCTATAATGAACTGTACTCTTATTCATGCTTATTATTAATATGACTTGATGATAGAGTTACTTATATGATATGTATGGTTTACTTGAATAGACTTGATGTTGTAGTTCTTGTGATGTACATGCCTATGATTTAATGAACATGCATTATTTATTGGTATGATCTTTTTGAATGTCTATAGAGGTTTTAAATGAAAAATGCATACTTTATGAAATGTTCCTTTTTCTTAGCATGTTTTAAATCATGTGTGCTTATGGTCTCATACTTAGTACAAGTGGCGTACTAACCCATTTTTTCCTTTTCCCTGACATTTTAGGTTCCGATCGTTGAAGTGTTTTTGAAGGCGACTTGAAGAAGGCTTGGATCTCTTATTCATCCAATCAGGGTAGGTCCTCAATTTCCAAAGGTAATGCCACTATCTAGATTATGGAGTTGTTATGAGTTTTAAGACTCTTTCGTTTGTTTCCTTTCAATTGAGTATTATACATTTGTATGACCTATATGTGGTCTTATTGAATTGATGTATTGGCTAGGCACAAATTTGATATTTTCTTAGCAGATGGTTATGAGATGAGAGGTATGAGTGTTCATTAATACTCGTTGAAACTCACTAAATTGTCCAAATATGCTCCTTCTTTTGTTTCCGATACTAGAGATGAAATGAGCCGCTTTGTGACGGGGGTGTCGGATGATTTTCAAGAGGAATGTCTCAGCTATGGTACATGACAACATGAATATTTCCCATCTTATAGTGCATGCCAAACATGTGGAAGAGGCAAGGTCTAAGAGGAAGAGTAGAAATGCTAAGAGGGCAAGATCTTCTGTTGGAGGATCATGAAAGAATAGCCTTAAGATATAAGAAAAGCCTAGATTTAAGAAGAAGGTTTCTAATCAAGTTCATTACAAGTTCCCTAAGGTAGTGGTGATAGGGTGGCTAACCCTAAGCATAAGAACGGAAAAGGCACTAGTTCACCAACCGAAAAGCCAAATTGTGGAAAGTGAGTCAAGAAGCACTATTCTGATTGCCTTAAGGGGACGACTAATTGTGTTGGTTGTGGTAAAAGTGGGGACAAGGTTAAGTATTGTCCTAATGTTAGGGGTCAACACAATGGTAGTGGTTAAACTCAAGCAAGTGGTTCAAATGAGGCTCCAAAGAAGAACCACTTTTATGCTCTCCGCTCAAGGGGTGAGCAAAAGACTTCTCCTGACGTGGTGACCAATATGTTGAAAGTTTTCTCTATTGATTTCTATGACATACTTAATCCCGGATCTACTCTATCATTTGTTACCCCTCTAGTAGGTAAAAAGGTTGACATTTTGCCAAATATTTTGCATGAACATTTTATAGTGTCTACTTCGGTGGGTGAGTCAGTTGTTGCAAAAATGGTATATAGAAATTGTCCGATAATATTGCCCAATAGAGTTTCTTATGTTGAAGTAGTAGAGCTTGATATGATTATTTTGATATTATATTGGGTATGGATTAGTTGCACATCTTCTTTGCCACTATTGATTGTAGAATGAGGTGGTGAAGTTTAACTTTCCAAATGAGACTGTTGTAGAGTGGGAAGGGGGAAATTCTATTCCTAGAGGTCGTATATCTCATATCTATAAACATGCAAAATGATCTATATAGGTTGTCTATACCATATTGTGAGAATCCATGATTTAGACTCCGAAATTCCTCTAATCGAGTTGGTCCCCGTAGTGAGTGAATTTTTGAAGATTTTTCCTAATGATGTTCCTCATATTCCTCCCGAATTGTAAATTAATTTTGGTATCAATTTGCTACAGGATACGAATCTCATTTCAATTTCTCCTTATCGGACGGCTCCGGCCGAATTGAAAGAGTTGAAGGCTCAACTCAAAGATTTACATGACAAAGGCTTCACTAGACCTGATATTTCTCCATAGGTTACTACAATTTTTTTTGTGAGGAAGAAGGATGGTTCCTTAAGAATGTGTATTGATTATGTCCAACTCAATAAAGTCACAATCAAGAACAAGTATCCTCTCCCTCAAATTGATGACTTGTTTGATCAACTCCAAGGGACAAGCTACTTTTGTAAGCTTGACTTGAGATCGGGGTATCACCAACATAGGGCGAGAGGTGATGATATACCAAAGATGATATTCGTACTAGATATGGTCATTGTGAGTTCTTAGTAATGTTCTTTGGTCTCAAAAATGTTCCGGCGGCGTTTATGTACCTAATTAATAATGTGTTTCGAAGTTACCTAGATTCATTTGTCATTGTCTTCATTGATGACATCTTGGTATATTTGGAAAATGAGGTGATCACATAAACCATTTGAGGGTGGTGTTGCAAGTACTTCAAGAATTTCAATTATTTGCCAAGTATAGAAAATGTGTTGGTTGAGGTCGGTGACATTTCTTTGTCATAGCATCTCTAATGAGGGATTTGAGGTTGATCCAAGGAAAACGTAAGTGGTGAAAAATTGGCCTAGACCATTGACTACAACCGACAGTAGGAGTTTCTTGGGTTTAGCAGGTTATTTTTGGAGGTTTGTGTATGGTTTTGCGTCCATTCCATCTCCCTTGACTACATTAAACCAAAAATGTAAGAAATTTGAGTTTTCGGAGGTATTTGACAGAATTTTTCAAATGTTGAAAGATAGGCTCACTTCCTCTCCACTGTTGACTCTACCAGAGGGTAAAAAGTGTTTTGTTGTGTATTATGACGCATCCCGAGTGGGTTTTGGGTGTTCACTTATGCAACATAGGAAGGTGATAGCCTATGCTTCTAGGTTACTTAAAGTGAATGAGAGAAACTATCCAACTCATGACCTTGAATTAGCGGCTATGGTATTTATCTTGAGAATAGGAGGCGTTACTTGTATGTTGTCCATGTCGATGTGTATACCAACCATAAGAGTCTCCAATATGAGTTTACCCAAAAGGAGTTGAATCTCCGGCAAAGAAGGTGGTTAGAATTGTTGAAAGATTACGACATGAGTGTCCTCTATCACCCTGTGAAGGCCAATGTGGTTGCGGATGCTCTAAGTTGTATGACTATGGGTAGTGTGTCTCACATTGATCAAGCCAAGAAATACCTAGTGAAGGATGTTCATAGGTTTGCTAGGTTGGGTGTGAGGTTGGAAGATTCTCCTAATGGTGGTTTCATGTTCCATCATAACTCCGAGTCATCATTGGTAGCTGAGGTGAAGTCCAACCAACATCTTAATATATCATTGATAGAGTTGAAGGAATCATTCCTCGGCAAGCTAAATAAGGAATTCTCCTTGGGGTGGGGTAGTGTTTTGAGGTACCAAGGAAGATTGTGTGTTCCCTAGGTAAATGAGTTGAGGAAACGGATTCTTGAGGAAGCCCATGGGTCCCGCTACTCCATTTATCCCAGTTCGACAAATATGTAGCATGACCTTAGGGAAGTATATTGGTGGGAAGGTTTGAAGAAGGACATAGAAGAATTTGTTGATAAGTTTCCAAATTGCGAACAAGTGAAAGACGAACATCAAAAGTTGGGTGGCTTACTATGAGAAATCCAAGTTCCTACTTGGAAGTGGAAAGACATCAATATGAATTTTGTAGTGGGTTTACCTCGGAGTCAAAGGCAATATTACTCTATATGGGTCTTCGTGGATAGGTTGACCAAGTCCGCTCACTTTATTCCAGTCAAGTCTACCTTTTCAGTGGAGATTATGTTAGGATGTTCATAGATGAGATTGTTTGTCGCCACGGTATTCCGTTATCCATCATATCGGATCAGGGTTTACAATTCACATCAAGGTTTTGGAGGTCATTTCATGAAGGGTTGGGTACTAAGGTGAAGTTAAGCACCGCTTTTCATCCCCAAATGGTTGGTCAAGCGGAGCGTACTATTCAAAACTTTGAATATGTGCTTAGGGATTTTATTATTGATTTCAAGGGAAATGGGATAAGAATTTTCCTTTGGCGGAGTTTCTTATAATAATAGTTTTCATTCATCCATCTCCACGGCTCTCTATGAAGCCTTTTATGGTAGGAGGTATAGGTCTCCTATTGGATGGTTTGAAGTAGGTGAGCCTTCGCTTCTTTGTACCGATATGATTTACAAGACTTTTTAAAGTCAACATCATAAGGAACCGGTTTCAAATGGTCTATAGTCGTTAAAAGTCTTATGCCGACAATAGGAGAAGGGATTTGGTGTTTGAAGACGGTGATAAGGTGTATTTGAAAATTTAACCCTAAGAAAGGGGTGGTTAGATTTGGCACGAAAGGTAAGTTGAGTTTTTCTTATGTGGGTCCCTTGTAAATATTGCAAAGGGTTTGTAAGGTTGCCTTTTAATTGAAACTTCCTAGTGAATTGGCTTCAGTTCATCCAGTTTCCATATTCCCATGCTTAAGAAGTGTATCGGTGATCCGAGTCTATTCTTCCTATTGAGGGTCTTTGTGTGAAGGATAACCTCTCTTATGAGGAAGTTTCGATTCAAATTCTTGATAGGGAAGTCAAGAAGTAATGCAATAAAGAGGTGGCTTCCGTAAAGGTGTTATGGAAGAATCACCAAGTTGAGGGTGCAACATGGGAGGCCAAGGCCGACATGATGTCCCGTTAACCTCATCTATTTAATAACTAGATTAGTAGTTCTTACTAATAACTAAAATAATGACTAAAAATTGATGTTTCTTTGATTTTGATGAAGTCTTGCAAAATGTGCATTTTTGAATAACTTTACAGTGACTTACTGTGATGTTGTGCATTTGAACTTGAAATTTTTCTCTTTGTCAGGTTTGAGTTTTCTTGTGCATTTGGATATGGTGATTCTTTATGAAATGATATGTAGCATGTTGGTAAGTTGAACTTTGACATAATTGTCTAATAAATGCCTATGTTGAGCTCTTGTTGTTGCGAGAATGATATTCCTCATAATGCAATGCTGAGACTTATGTGTTGTAATCAATGTTTTGAATTGCCTTGTGTAAGTGATATGATTGATGTTGTTATGTCTTGTTGTTTGTTGGGCTGCCAGTCTTGAGTTTATTCATTCCTTCAAAAGATATTACTGTCATTCACGGACGAATGTTCCTAGGGGGGGATAATGTAACACCTCAAAAATCCAAGACATCTCTTAAAGCTTAACATAAGTGTCATGAGGTATAGAAATTGTTTTAAGGCCTATTTTTATCTTTATAATTCGTTTAGGAAGTCTACAAACCAAAACATCCAAGAACGTCTGTGAAGTCCGGAAACTATTTCTGGGAGGTACAAGCGTGCCTTAGCCTATTTGACTCTCTTTTAGGAGTCCGAAAATGATGAAAATTGGTGGAAGGGTGTCTTATATTTTTCAAGTCAATAGTTGGTCGAAAAGTCCGGGTAAGACTCCCAAGTACCAACCAAGATCCTTTGAGGAGGACCCTAGCAAGTGGAGTCAATACTGCCTGGGTAGTGTGCACACAGGAAAGGGTACAAATGGGGCGTGTCTTGATCGACGGAGCGTCAATTCCAACTGTTCACCAACACTTATTAACTTTTTTGAATTGGATATTTTTCACACTCTCTGAACTCATCGACGGACGTGCATCATGCAAGGGGGGCTGGTCCATCGATTGAGCCACGAGGCGTCGACGGGGTTTAGTCTGTGAGTGGCCTGTTTTTGTTGCACGTTTTAACATTGTTTAAAACAATTAAATAAGTGGTTTGGTAGTTCTTTAGGGATTAAGAAAACACTAATTAACTTAATTCAATCCCCATATAAAGATCCCAACCCCATTAATCTAATTACCACTCTCAAAACAAAACTATCTTCATTCTCTCTTCTTTCTCTCTCTATTCAAAGACACCATTGAAGACAAACTAGGGGAGGGAGTTGGGGGCTGTAAAGGGATGATTTCACCATTAATTCTTCATCAAACATTGAGGTATGGGATCTAATTCACCTTTGATACCTTTCCTCAAAGGGTTCCTTCGAAGTATTTTCAAAAGTTGAGTTTTCATGTTGGTCTTTCTCAATCACTAAAATTATGTTATGAATTAAGCATTTGATGTTTCCTATTGGCTAATATGAATTGATGAACACGTATTCTAACTTAATTAATATATATCTTGATTGTTTGGACTAGTGTGTAGAAGATATCCCTTAACCCTTAACCCTAGGTTTGATCTTGATATGAATTAGGTTGTAATTGATTCAATTGACTTGATTATTGGTTAAATTACTATTAGATTATGTTTTAACGTTAATCATGAAAAAGTTAGGGTGATTTGTTATTCTTTCATACTAGTTCATGAGAAGATGATCTAGGTTATAAAGTATGTTGTGAATTGACCTAAGTATCTTGTCCTAGGTTATGATCTAGTGTTGAATAGTGATGTAGTGATTCTTCTAGTCTTTTTATCATGTTGATTATTGACTTATGATGATGTATACCCAAATTGGTTTGAATCGAGGGTTTATGGTAAGACCTTGATGATGAACTATGAAGCAGATTTAATAAGTCTTATGATCTCTATGCTTTACTTCAAATAGTGGTTAATTGGATTAAGTGATGATGTTGTATTAGAGTATGCCTTGTATTAGGATTGATAGTATGGTATGTTGTTGAATTGAATTGTCTTAATTATTATTGTGAGCTGTTGGCTTAATAAGTAAATGTTATAAGGAGGGTGAATGATTTACCAATGTGCCTTATCATGATATGAAATATTAATGTGCTAACTTCACCTATATGAATTGTAATAAAAGAAATTATACTCATGCAATTCTTATTGAGCTATGATGATGATGATGTTATACAAGTTTTAGACCCTATGACCTAAACTAAGATATGATTGATAATAAAGGCTTAAAGATATTTTAAATAGGGACTATAGCTTAGCACCGAGTTAACTAGAGTGAGGAGTATCCCATCCTACATAGGGAAGGTAGAATCACTAATGTACTCTTAAGATTGGAGACTATAATGCATGTAGCATAAAGAGATTACCAACTATATCTCCTAGTTCTTGAACTATGTTGCCCCCTTAGGATAACTAGCTAGTGGATCCATGTTGTTGCTATGTTTCATGTTTTTGTACAACCTTGGCAAGTAGTCTACCTTCCTTCAGTGTAGGGTTTTATGACACCGTATTCTACAGAAGCTCATGTGGTCTATGTCGGTTAGGGAACGATGTTCCCAAAAGGTAAAAATGAACTAAAGGATTGAACTCTATCTATGATAACCTAAGAGGTATAGCTTAGTCTAGGTAGGGGTATGGGACTCTACCTAAAAATTGCACTAGCTAGACTTGAAGGGAGTCCTAGGAGGATGTTCTTATGTATGATTATGCTTATAATGTTATATGACATGTATATGATGAACTTGCACATTGTTGATACAATATGTTGATTAGTTCATTTATGAATATGTGTTGGTTTACATTGTTAAAGTAAGATGAGATGTACACCTGAATGTCATGTTATGTGAAGTATGATGTTATTCATGATTCTTCTTATGTTAGTTGATTGAGTAAAGTTATGGGTCTTTACTTGGTCATTGCACTTCTAGACTTGATAAGGGTTCATAATTAATTGACTTGCTTTGTCTATAATGAAATGTACTTAATTATGTATCTACATATATGATATGTATGGTTGACTTCACTATACTTGATGTTGTAGGTCTTGTGATGTACATACCTATGACTTAATGAACATGCGTCATTGTTTGGTATGGTCTTGTTTAATGTGCATAGAGGTTTTATACGAAAAATGCATATTTTATAAAATTTCAATTTTTCTTAGCATGTTTTCAAAGTATGTGTGCATATGGTCTCATACTTAGTGCAAGTGGCTTATTAACGCTATTTCTTTCTTTTCTCAAATGTTTTAGGTTCCGGTCGTTGAAGTGTTTTTGAAGGCGACTTGAAGAAGGCTTGGATATCTTATTCATCTAAGTAGGGAATGTCCTCAATTTCCAAGGGCAATGCCGCTATCTAGCTAATGGAGTTGTTATGAGTTTTAAGACTCTTCCATTTCTTTCCTCTCAATTAAGTAGTATACATTTCTATGACCTATTGGTCTTATTGAATTGATGTATGGTCTAGGCCCAAATTTGATATACTCTTAGTAGATGGTTATGAGATGAGACGACAATTATGACTGTGCTATTTTCTATATATATATATGTGTAATAAAAGTAGAACACTAAGTAATCTTCATATACAAAGGGTATATGCATACTCTCTCTCTATATATATTTATATATATGTGTGTGTGTGTATGTGTGTGTGTGTGTTTATAAATCTATGTAGAAGTTATGAAAAGTTTTAAATTTTCTACTAAATTTTACCTATGAATGTAATGATGTAAACTAAGAGGCTAGTCTTAGTCCTCAGAGAGGACGACGACGCCGGTTACGTCTAGGGGGTTACTCCGATGTGACAACCATACCGAGGATTTAACATCCCCTTTTGCCGAATCTCATCAAACCTTTCGTAGGTGAGATCTTCAAATACACCATATCACATACTTCGAATTCAAGATCCCTTCTCCTATTGTCGACATAGGACTTTTGCCGACAATATGCTGTTTTTAATGAATCACTTATCGCATGAACCTTCTTCATAGATAATCTCGGGACTAAGTAGTGAAGATTCAACAACCTCGAACCACCCAACCGGAGACTTACATCGCCTACCATAGAGTGCTGCAAAAGGTGCCATTGAAATGCTAGAATGATAACTATTATTATAGGAGAACTCAATCAACGGTAGGTGATTGGCCCAATCACCTTTAAAATATATTACACAAGCTCTTAACATGTCTTCTAGGGTTTGAATAGTACACTCAGTTTGACCATCCGTTTGGGGATGAAAAGTGGTGCTAAGCTTCACTTGTGTACCCAATCCTTCTTGGAAAGATCTCCAAAAGCGAGATGTGAATTGAGCACCTCTATCTGATTTGATGGACAACAAATTCCATGTAGACTCACAATCTCATCAATGGATATTCTTTCATAATCTTCAACCGCATAACTAGACTTAAAGGGAATAAAGTAAGCGGATTTTGTCAATCTATCCACGATACCCAAATTGAGTCACTTTGCCTCGGTGTCTGAGGAAACCTAACAAACAAAGTCACAATTATTTTTTCCACCTTCCAAGTAGGAACATTCATTACTTGAGTCAAACCACCCGACTTATTGTGCTCGCCCTTGAATTGTTGGCAATTTGGACATCTAGCCACGAACTCCCTTATGTTTTTTTTAAACCGTCCATCAGTAGACCTCTTGAAGATCACAGTACATTTTGGTGGAACCCGGATGCAGAGAATATCGGGAACCATGTACTTTTTCCAAAATGCATTCCTCAAATTATCAACATCCGGCACACATATTCTTCCTTTTTACAAAAGTACACCATCCCATCGGGAGAATGACTCATTAAACTTGACAAGAACCAATTCGTTCAACTCCATCAATAAGGGATCAATATGTTATTTAGAATTCATCTCAACCACTGAATATGATTCGATTTTATGATGGACCACAAAACCACATTTGGAGAATCTTCTAATCGACACCTAACCGAGTCAATCTATGAACATATTTCACTTTCTTTTTTAACGTCCTCAACATGAGTCAAACTTCCCATTTTCATATGTCTTAAAGTACTTGCAAAAATATTGGCCTTGCCAGGGTGGTAAAGAAAACTCATGCCGTAATCTATAAACAATTACAACCATCTTGTTTGGCGAAGATTCAACTCCTTTTTGGTAAACACATATTGAAGATTCTTATGGTTGGTATACACATCCATATGAACAACATACAAGTAATGTATCCATATTTTCAATATAAACACTACGACTGCAAATTCAAGATCATGAGTTGGATAATTCTTCTCATGCACCAGAGTCACTGGCTAATACCTTCCCATGTTGCATAAGAACACACCCCAAACCCACTTGGAATGCTTCACAATATACCACAAAACCCTTGGTACCCTCCTGTAGGGTTAACACCGGAGCATAGGTAAGCCTATCTTTCAAAATTTGGAAGTTTTTTTCACATGCATCCGGACACTAATATTTCACACTCTTTTGGGTCAAGGTAGTCAAAGGTGAAGTAATGGACGCAAATCAATCCACAAACATCCTATACTACCTGGATAAACCTAAGAAACTTCTAATGTCGATTGGAGTCAATGTTCTAAGACAATTCTTAACCGCCTAGGTTTTCTTTGGATCAAACTTAATACCCTCACTAGAGATGATATGACTAAGAGATGCCACCGATCTTAACCAAAACTCACACTTGCTATACTTGGAAAATAGTTAGTGTTCCTTAAGAACTTTTAACAGGACTCTCAAATGACCCATATCATCACCATCATTCTTTGAATATACAAAGATATCCTCAATGAAGACAATCACAAAGAATTCTAGGTAATTTCAGAATACCCTATTTATTAGGTCCATAAAAGCCGCCGGCGCACTTGTAAAACCAAAGGACATTACTAGGAACTCATAGTGACAATACCTAATTCGAAATGTCATTTTTGGTACATCCTCGCCTCTCACCCAGAGTTGGTGATGTCCCTATCTCAAGTCAATGTTAGAAAAGTAGCTAGCCCCTTGGAGTTGATCAAACAAGTTATCAATCCGAGGGAAAGGATACTTATTAATAATGGTGACCTTATTGAGTTGGCCATAATCAATCCACATCCTAAGGGACCCATACTTTTCATAACAAACAACACCGAAGCTCGCTATAAAGAATTACTAGGTTGTATAAACCCCTTATCTAACAAGTTTTTGAGTTGAAGCTTTAACTCTTTCAATTCTGCCGGAGCCATCTGGTAAGGAGGGATTGAAATTGAATTTTATCTTGTAATAAGTCAATACCAAAATCAATTTCCCATTCGGGAGGAATTCTAGACAAGTCATCCTCAAAGACATCCGGGAAGTCCTTCACTACGGGAACCAACTCAATAGGAGGGATGTCGGACTCAAGATCTTTGATATTACAATATGGTAAAGACACCCTTTAGAGATCATTTTACAAACTTTTAAACAAGAGATTATATGACCTATGGGAATTGAATTACCCTCCTTCAACTTTGAGACGAGTTTATCAGGAAAATTGAACTTAATCACTCTTGTTCTACAACCAATTGAAGCAAAATAAGCATGCCACCAATACATTCTCAAAATAACATCAAAATTGACCATATCAAGTTCTACCAAATACACCTATGTAACTGTCTTGGGAAAAGATATAAGATTACTTCTAAGGACACTTCTAGCCACAACAGAGTCACACAACGGGGTTGTAACCCAAAAATGTTCCATTATAACATTGGGTAACACATTAAACTCTCTAGCTACTAAAGAAGTTACAAATGATAAAGTAGCACCTGGGTCTACTAAAGCATAGACATCAATAGATAACACTTGTAACATACCAGTGACGACATCGGGGGACTCCTCTTGTTCACCTATAAAGCGGAGACCATAGGAGTGATACTTCTTAAGAGTATCGGGATTGGGAACACTTGCTTGTTCATGAGCATTTTATCTCTCTTGATCCTTCATCATAGGACAATCTCTCTTCATCTGGCCACTCTTGCAACAACCATAGAAATTTCCCTTACCAACTAGACACTTGCCTTCATGTTGGTTACCACATTTAGCACAAGGAGAATTCTCCATATAAGAACCACTACGATTTTCCTTTCTAGGCTTGGGTGTATACCCTTTACCTTTGTTGAACATTGGAATTGTAGAAGGACTTTGATTGGGGAACCTTTGCTTGAACCATGGCTTATATTGTACCTAAAATCTATTCTTAGAAGAATTTCAATCTTCGACCCTTGTCCTATTCCATTCTCTACAATATTTCATAAGCTTTTGTTCCTCAATTTGTTCAGCATGAACCATAAGATGGGAGATGTCCATGTTTGGAATCAATATAGCCGACTTTCATTCACTCACCACAAGGTTAGATGCCCCCATAACAATTTTGTTAATCTTGTCTCTAGAATTCGCCATAATAGTAGGAGCATATTTGGATAGTTGAGTGAACTTTAGGCTATATTCCTTCACACTCATACCCCCTTGGTGTAAGGCGATGAATTATTACATTTTCCTTTCCCTTAGTTCAAAGGTAAATAACCTATCAAGGAAGGTCGTCTCGAAAGCTCCACAAGTAATCTTACCCTTCCTAACCGCCCTCTCATATTTCCATTGCTCATGCCAAACTTGAGAAACATCTTTGAGTTGGTAGGTGGCTAGTTCCACCTTTTCTTGAGAAAACACACTCATAGCATCCAGAAACTTGAACACTTCATCAATGAATCCTTGTGGGTCCTCCTCCACTTTAGAGTCAAAGAAATTAGTGGGACTCATCCTTGCAAAATCCCTTATCCTTGATGCGGTAGTTATTGCATTGAGAACCACTTAAACCTTAGTATCCCTAGCAACTTGAGTAGACAACACTTGGGTCAATTCATGAATGGTCTCCCTTATCACAACATTAGGAATGGCCCCTTAGTCAATATGAACTTAAGTGTTTTGAGGAACCGGAGGGGGAACCACCTCATTCAAACACCCCTCTTCGACCCTTCGAGCTTTGTTCCTTCTTGTGTTCATTGCTTATAAGCACAAGAAAGAGATTAGAATATAAGGACACGTAGCATTAAGAATCTAGAGGCACGACTTCAATAATAGCAACAAAGCGTGACTTTCCTAAGCATCACATGGACCCTCATTCATAATTTTGGCGCGCTTCAGAATCATGAATAATACTCTACTTGATGTGGTTTAGTGAGACCTTAATTTGAAGATTATTTAATATCATGCTCTGATAATAAGTTTGTTACGACCGGGAAGCACCCCCTAGACGTAACTCTGTGTTGTCTTCCTCGTAAAGGACTAATACTAACCTTTTAGCATTTATCATTACATTTTATAGGTCAAAATGTATATGTATGAGTTTATTTATACTCCTCATATAGGAAGCTTACATAGGCTTCTCATTTAGTTAACATAATTAACAAATAAAGACTATTTTAATAATATTGTCTCACATTAAACCATCTAAACAAAGTACAATATTATGACATAGCCCTTACACAAGTACATATTGCCACATAGGGCTTACAAGAAATTTCTTGAAGAATAAGGAACAAACAAATGTCTTTTGAGACTATATCAGTACTACTAAGATAGATCAAAGGCACCATCCTCGAACTCACAGGCTACACCAACTACTTGGAGGAAGAATTCCAAGTATCCTTGCTAAGTGGCCTAGAAGCTCTGCAATGGCGGGAACCTACAATATTGGGGGGGGGGGGGGGG
>NC_028639.1:46702775-46777119 GCF_001406875.1 Solanum pennellii | reverse complement strand
GGGGGGGGGGAGGGGTAAGGGAAGAAATATGGGTTAGTACAAAACACATGTACGATGTATGGCTCCTATGCATATAATTTTTAATGCTTGAGAAAAGGCACAATGTAGTGAAAACAACATATACATATATTGAACATCATAAGTCAACCTAACATATTATAAACCCAACACAGAAGCAGCCTAAAATAATACTTGTGCAGTGCCAAGAATAGAACCCCATAACCCTATCCAAAGCTAAGCATCACATAAAGTCACTTGTTACATACATACAACATAATCTCATAATTTATCATAACATGTTTGATTCATAAGTTCATATATAACTTGTCATACATAATATGACATCAACTTACTCATACAAGATTACTAATAAGAGCCTCCCTTAGGATCCCACATGTGCAATGAGTAAGAGAACCATACTCTGCCTCACCCTATGTAGTAACCTTTTAGATAAGCCCAAATGATAGTTCACATACCTGACTTATTCATTTAGAATATTACATAAGGGAATATAGTAATGTAACAGACATGAGACCATGTGAGCTACATGGAATCCGGTGTTCTCCTCCCATACCAAAAAGAAAGGGTTAACACTTGCCTAAGGTGTAACCAATCTTACATATCTCTCTAGGTGGATCTACTATGCTATAGTCCTATGTGGGCGCATAGTTAAGGGTCATGAATATTTCAAGAAGAAAAGTTGACTTACTAACGTGGAGGTTTCCATATCATGAGACAACACATATCGTGGGAATCTGGACATGTTAAATGTGAAGAAACCCATGTGGGAGGCCCGACATTCTAAACGTGAGACCTACATCTCATTTACACTCCCTTTAGGTTCTAAGCAATTACTCCTTTTAGTAATCATCATACTAATTATATAAGATCCCACTAGTCTATCCTGAACCCTATTTGAACATCTTATCATAATAGCTCATAAGTATTCATAAGTTATACCTACCCTTTCACTTTAGAAACCACATACAAGTGAGTAAACCTTTCACTCAAAACATTACTATAATAATGAGAAACTACTTTCAATCATATAACGATCATTCCACTGTAACAACCCTAAAATGACTATTCTAAGTAATGCTTAATGTATCTAGAATGCCTAAGATTAGACCGGGTCCACACGGATTGATGCACGTAGAACCAGAACTCTAAAGCCTTGCAACAGCAAACCCAACTAAGTTGGTGAGTTATCTGAGCTAGGAAAGGTTGGGTCCAGCCATGTAGGGCACCCGAATATAAAGATTTACCCGGATGAGTTTTAACCGGACTTAAAAAGGGGTAATCTTATGTTTGGAGGGTCTAGGGGTAAATTGTTATTTTCCAGGATAAGGGTGGTAATTTCATTACCCTAAATATTTAATAATTTAATTATTTAATATGGTGGAGGGGCAATTCGGGTAGGAAGGGCCGAAATTGACCCCTTGAGCGAAATCTTGCTCCACCCGGTTTTGAACATTGGTGGAAGCAATGATTTAATTGATTTATTGTATTTATTAAATTAGTTAAATTAAATCATATTTAATTTGATTATTTAATTTAAGGCAAATTATATTTTTAATAATAATATCTATAATAATAATAATAATAATAATAATATAATAATAATAATGAGGAGTCCTACTTTGACTATGTCTCCACCTAACTCTCCTAATACTAATCCTCTCATTCTCACGTCTCTCACTCTCATTCTCACGTTTTTGATCAGCAAAAGAACTGAAAAGGATAGTTCTTCACTCTTAAAGAACTTACACACAAAAACACAAACGAAAAGCTAAAGTAAAAACGAAAATCAACAACATTCTTCTCGACGAATTAGGTTTTGGATTTTGGTGGTGAGGAAGTGGTGTCATGGGAAAAGGCAGCATTGAAACAAGTGTTAAACAACATTAAGGTATGGGTTTTCATCTCACTTGGTCCCTTTCCGAAGAGACCCTTAAGGTTAAATTTAATCGCAATGGAAAACTAAGGTTGTCCCCATTGCATGCCCCTGTCATTTGATCCTTTGAAAGATTCAAAGCACGCATTGGTATGTCTTCTGGTAGATAATTTTAGGTCTGGTTGTGATTATGTATTGAATGTGAATTTGTAAATTATGAAAGGAATGAAAAATGTAATTCGGAAAAGGGTTTTACGTTAATTGTTTGAGCATTGGTGTGCTCTAAATAAACTATGTTGCTGCCTGAAATTTCTGTATTATAAATGTTGTGTTTTCGTAGTAAATGTTAAAAGTGTGATATTCAAATAAGGGTAATGTTGCTGGAAAAATGTCACCCGAATTACTCCTAGAATCAACATTACTTCTTGAGAGAAAGATGGATTGAAAGAGACCAAATTTCCAGCTTTCTGGAAATGTTTGTTTCGGCCAAAAATTTGAAAAGTGAGGTTATTTGTAATTGAACCCAAGACCTCACCAAATGCAAATTACATAAAAATTTCATGAGAAAAACAAAAAGAAAATTAAATTTGGTGTGTGAAGATTGAACCCACAACCTCTTGAATAGATAAGAGACTTAGGAGAAAAATAAAGGAGAAAAATAAAATGAGGTGAGTGGGGATTGAACCCACAACCTCTTGAATAAATGAGAGAGTTGGAAGAAAAATAAAGGAGAAAAATAAAAGGTGAGTGGGGATTGAACCCACAACCTGTTTAATAGGTGAGAAAGTTAAGAGAAAAATTAATTGAAAAAAAAAAGAATGAGCTTGTGGGGGATAGATCCGACAACCTCTTTTCCTTAAACGAGAAAGAGAGGAGGGAAAAGAAACAAAATATTATGGGCGTGATGGGGATCGACCTAGGGTCCCCAAAATCTGTAAAATGCAAGTACCAAGTGTTATATAATATTAAGTGTTGCTCAAGGAATTCGAAATTGGGTTCCCTTGCCCATTTCCGTATTGATACATAAGTCATATGTGAATAAATATTTAATGAATGCTGCCTCAAATGATCGAAATCAAGATCTTGGCATACAAAAAAGATGCATAAGTCTTGTACCACATAATCTTGGATAAGCATGAGTCTCTTAGACGAATTATGAATGAAGCCTCATGCCATGTACGTATGGATCCATAAGTCCAAAGTACGTTTAAAAGTAAGCGAACCTAAGATGTATGTAATGAATTGATGTGAACCTATGAGGCTTAAGTAAGAGTGTGAAAGATACAAAAAGGCCAAGTGCATTGGAATATGACTAAATGAACATTCACGCAAGGAATGTGTAGAATGATGTAAGGTCAAATCTCAAGCATACTCCAAAAGAAAGTTTTAAGAATGAATTCATACTTAATATGTAAAGAAAAGAATGACTTCGTGACTATACGGTAGTGCAAGTGAGGCATCTACGCCTAAAATCAATGTCACTAAATGAAATGACTATGAGAGTATATTTATGCTAAATGATGAACAAGCAAAGAAAGAGTGGCAACATGAGGATAGACTAGTATAAGTGAGACAAGATGTATCTACATCTAGAATCAATGTCCCTCAATGTAAACTCCAAGAGACCATATGTATGTTATACAATTATCAAATAATGAAAGGTGAGTGAAGATGAAATAAAAAGATGTTAAAAAAGAGCAGGGTTGCATCACAATATGAGGCTAGTGAAAGTGAGACAAGATGTACCTACGCCAAATATAAGGTCACCAAAAGTACTCACCTAAGAGAGTGTTGAAAATTAAGAGGCAAGTTTCAATCACACTCTATATGTAAGTGTAAGGATAATTCTCACTTAATACATAATGATGAGATGTGAAATCATCTAATGAGATATGAGGCCTCATGCTAGAAGCGAGTTTCTATGATGTATGAGATTAATGTGATGAAGCTTTATACTGAGCACCGATAGGATAGGTGTGAGTCGCGATTCCTTGTTTCGGGAAGCCAAAGGTTCGTGTAATTCTCATGATATGAGACTATTTATCTAGACGGGTATGGGTCTCCTTATATCTCCTAATCTTTGAACCCATACTGCCAATGTAGGGTTCTAGCAGGGTTCGACTCCTTATATGCACTAGCATATTTTGATTCACTTTGGCCGGTGATTCCGCCTCTTTTCCGTGTAGGGTTAAACACTGGATTTCATGATACGCACATGATCTATGTCGGTTAAGGTTAAAGTTCCCAAAGAAAGAATGAGGCCAGCCTCAAGGACTGCACATAATGAAATGAATGATACCAAAGGTGTGTTAGGATAGGATATTCATGAGGTGATCTAGACTTATGTAATAACACAAGGTTATTCTTGGTAATTGCAAAACGAACCCGATGAGAGTCTTAAACTACATACTAGGTATGACTGGTTGCTGCACTAGTATATGAATGAATGAAAATGACGTACGTATGAATGAATGAAGCAGACTTTATGTTTGTTAAAGAAGGCTCCCTAGTTGAGGTCCCATATGTTGAGCCCTCATTTTGGGAAGTCTTAATGTCATGTCTATGATTCCAAGGTCTCACGGTATATGAAGGAATGATATGAACTATGTGATATGATATGTGCAATATGTTATGTGATGTTTGAAAAATTATATGTATGATGATGCATGTTTCTCTCATAGCATGATTTTCGTAATCTAATTTGGCAAGTCCACTGATTTGACTTTCCATAACTCATATCGTTAGGAGAGAGCTCTTCTTAGTCATGCATGTCCTTGGTGTGTGCTTTCATATACCCATACTTAGTACAAGTATGTACTAATCTCATACAACTCTCTACTTTTAGGTGTAGGTGCAGGTGAATGCAAGAGCTTACGAGATTACGCTGAAGTTATCCGAACGTGGAGCATTCATCAAGAATTGGTAGGCCCTCTTGCTTTCGAGGATGCCTATCTTTTATATTCTACCTTAGATATATGCATGAGCTAGTGGAGTATGTTCCACTAGTGTTTCTTCCCCAGTTATTTTCAGATATTGTATTGGTGCCATTTTGGCAACTCTATATTTTTATAAAGATATGACTATGTATATCATTTGATTATCTTGATAGTAGATGGTTTTCGTGAATCACTTATAGTTTATCTCGATAGTCTTATACGAGTTCAATGTTTCTCACTATGAAGTCTAAGTAAACAAAAAGTTCAAAGTTTTCCCCTAAAATTAACCTAGATGATGTAACGATGCCGTATACAGGCTTGTCTGCGACCTCTGAAAGGTCAACGATGCCAGTTTCGTCTAGGGTCTAGACATTGATCGTGACAATGTTGGTATCAGAGATTTAGGTTAAATTACGAGGATAATAAGTTCACATCAACCACATCGAGTTGTTTCTAAGTCATTGTAGTGAAGAGCACCACTATCCTAAATTAGAGACTGCATGATGCATAGGAAAAATTCCCTTCTTCTAATCTTATCGTGTCTCTCAAATGTCTGATTTCTTGGTGTTTAGGGTGTATCTAAAATCAACTCTTGATATTCAGAAAGATGAATACGAGGAGAAATGCAGGCGGAAAGATTGGAGGCATAGTTGCTGGGGTAAATCAAGTTCCTCCCCAGGCTCCGGCTGCTGGAATGGAGAAGCCTGTTAACGCAACTTTGTTGACATATTGAGAAGTGAGGACAGCCTTGGTACGGATTTCTCAATCCATCACTTTACAAGCTAAGGGTATGACAGCTTAGGTGGAGCCACAAGGGGTTCCCAAGGAGAACCCACCTTCCAACACCATGGCTAGCACGTTAAGGGACTTCACGAGGATGAACCATCCCATTTAAACTGGATCTAAGATTGCTGAGGATCTCGAGGAAGATTGTAGGGTAGCTATGCTGCATGATAGCATGGACCTTCCAAGGCTTATGGTACATTTGCAACAAGTGGAAAAAAGCAGGAAGACGAAGCACACTAGGGCAGGGAACGGTCAAGGCAAACTGAGAAGAATTTTTCAAGGAAGAGTAGTACTGAAATCAAGGATAAGCCCTGGTTTAAGAATGGGAGTCAAGTTCATCCCAGGGTCGCTATGATAGGGATTCCGAGCCCATAGTTTAGAGAAACAGTGAAGTAGATACACCTCAGGAGAGGACACCTTGTAGGAAGTGTGGAAAACTTCATGGAGGAGAGTGTATGATGGGCTCTAACGCTTGTTACAGTTCTGGAAAACTGGGTCACATGATAAAGGATTGTCCGTATATGGGAGGTCGAGAAAAAGGGAAGGAGAAAGTTCAACCGAATGGTTCAACTGAAGAGGCTCCAAGAAGGCAACGATTCTTTGCACTCAAGTCTAGGGGGGTAGGGGAAGACACCTCTTATGATGTCTCGAGTGCGTAGCCTAAATTAGTTTTTCATGTGAATGGTTTTATGCACTAGTATTAAGTTAATATGTTGGAGTCATCATGTTGGTTGTTAAATTATGTGACATGTGTTTATTTATGTTGTATGCTTTGATGAGACTAGTTTATGAAGGAGTTCCTTAATCTTTTGATGCGAAGCTGCTAGTAGGTTTCAAGGATGTGCACCAACCTACTAATATGTAAATCAGATATTCACCAATAGAAAAAGCATTCAATATCTTAGGTATGGATTTTTCTGCATATGTGTTATGCTACCATAGACTATCAAACCAGGGTAGTGAGGTTTCAGTTGCCAAATGAGATAGGGTATAAATGGGCAGGGCGTGGACCAATCCAACAAAGCCATATAATTTCAAATCTTAAGGACAACAAGATGTTATGAAAGGGGTTAGATATACTCCTCCTAAGGCTTGTTTTGTTTAAGAAACTCTATGTTTTACTGCGACAGTCGACTTGGTGTTGTAAGTCCAAAATCGTATGTGTAATAATTGCACTATGTGAGTTAAAATGAATTCATGTTTCCATGTAATGTTGCTGTTTTTGTATAGCATGGACATGATTTTTTGTGTTGCATGAGTGGTGAGGTGCATCAAGTAAAGTGCGATTGAGAAGGAAGTTCCTCAATCTCAAATCTGAAGCTTCAGATAACTTGAGTAATATGCACTGTCAAGAGTAAGTGTGAAACATAAATTCACAAAGAGTAAAGTCTCAAATATGTTAACATATTTTTGAAAAGCACCCTCTTTATTTTAAAATGATGTGTAGTGTCATTAGGGGACGAATGTTCCTGGGGGGGGGGATACTGTAACAACCCTAAAATGACTATGTTAAGTAATGCTTAATGTATCTATATGCCTAAGAATAGCCTGGATTCACACGGATTGATGCGCGTAGAATCGACCTCTGAACCCTTGTAACAGCCAAACCGACTAACTTAGTAAGTTAGTTGAGCTAGGATAAGATAGGTCCAGCCATGTAGGGCACCAAAATATGAAGATTTACGCGGATGACTCTTAACCAGACTTAAAAAGGGGTAATCTTAAGTTTTGAGGGTCTAGGAATAAAATGGTCTTTTCCAGGATAAGGGGAGTATTGTAATTACCCTAAATATTTAATTAATTAATATGATGGAGGGGCAATTCAGGTAAGAAAGGCCGAAATTGACTCCTTCACCGAAATCTTGCTCCACCCGGGTTCAAAAATTAGTTGAAGCAACGATTCAATTGATATATTGTATTTAGTGAATTAGTTAAATTAATTAATATTTAATTTGCTGATTTAATTAAAGGAAAATCATATTTTTAATAAAATAATTATAATATTATTATTATTATTATTATTATTATTACTATTATTATTATTATTATTATTATTAATAATGAGGAGTCATAGTTTGACTATGTCTCCACCTAACTCTCCTAATCCTAATCCTCTCATTCTCACGTCTCTTAGCAAAAGAACTGAAAATAATACTTTTTCAATCTTGAAGAATTTACACACAAAAACTCAAATGAAAAGGTAAGCAAAAAATGAAAATGAACAACATTCTTCTCGACAGATTGGGTTTTGGATTTTGGTGGTGAGGCAGTGGTGTCATGGGAATATGCAGCATTAAAGCAAGTATTGAACAACATTAAGGAATGGTTTTCTTCTCTCTTGGCCCCTTTCCCAAGAGACCATTTAGGTTCAATTTAATCCCAATTGAAAAACTAAGGTTGTCCGCGTTGCATGCCCCTGTCATTAGATCCTTTGAAAGATTCAAAGCATGCGTTGGTATATCTTCTAGTAGATAATTTTAGGTCAGGTTGTGATTATGTATTGAGTGTGTATTTGGAAATTATGTAAGAAATGAAAGATGTATTCCGGAAATGTGTTTTACGTTAATTGTTTGAGCATGGGTGTACTATAAATTAACTATGTTGCTGCCTGAAATTTGTGTTAAAAAGTTGTGTTTTCGTAGTAAATGTTAAAAGTTTGATGTTCATATATGGGTAATGTTTCTGGAAAAATGTCACCCGAATTATTCCAAGAATCAACACTAAAACTTGAGAGAAAGATGGATTGAAAGAGATCAAATTTCCAGCTTGCTGGAAATATTGGTCTCGGCTAAAAATTTGAAAAGTGACCTATGTTTTAAATTTTATTAAAAATTGTGATGTCACTGGGAATTGAACCCAAGACCTCACCAAATTATAAATTACATAAAAAGTTCATTAGAAAAACGAAAGTTAAATTAAATTTGCTGAGTGGAGATTGAACCCATAACCTCATGAATAGATGAGAGAGTTAGGAGAAACATAAAATGAGGTGAGTGGGGATTGAACCCACAACCTCTTGAATAGATGAGAAAGTTAGAACAAAAATAGAGGAAAAAAATAAAATGAGGTGAGTGGGGATTGAACCCACAACCTCTTGAATAGGTTAGAAAGTTAAGAGAAAAATTTAGAGAAAAAAGAATGAACTTGTGGGGTATTGATCCCACAACTTCTTTGCCTTAAACGAGAAAGAGAGGAGGGAAAATAAACAAAATATTCTGGGGGTGATGGGGATTGAGCTAGGGTCCCCAAAATCTGAAAAATGCAAGTACCAAGTTTAATATTATATTAAGTGTTTCTCAAGAGACTTGAAATCGAGTTCCCTTGCCCAATTTCGTATTGATACATAAGTTATACGTGAACAAATATTTAATGAATGCTGCCTCGAATGATCGAAATCAAGATCTGTGCATACAAACAAGATGCATAAGTCTTGTACCACATAATCTTGGGTAAGTATGAGTCACTTAGATGAATTATGAATGATGCCTCATGGATTGTACGTATGGATCCGTAAGTCCAGCGTACATTTAAAAGTAAGCGAACCTAAGATGTATGTAATGAAATGATGTGAACCTAGGAGGTTTAAGTAAGAGTGTGAAACATACAAAAAGTCCAAGTGCATTGGAATCTAACGAAATGAACATTCACATAAGGGGTGTTCAGGATAATGTAAAGTCAAATCTCAAGCATAGTCCAAAAGAAAGTGTTAAGAATGATTTCATAGTTAATATGTAAAGAAAATAATGACTTCACGACTATAGGCTAGTGCAAGTGAGACAAGCTGCATCGACGCCTAAAATCAATGTCACAAAATAAAATGACTAAGAGAGTATATTTATTCTAAATTATGAATATGCAAAGAAAGAGTGCCTACATGAAGATAGACTAGTACAAGTGAGACAAGACGTATCTACGTCTAGAATAAATCTCCCTCAATGTAAACTCCAAGAGAGCATATATATGTTATCCGATTAACAAATAATGAAATGTGAGTAAAGATGAAATGAAAATATATTAAAAAAGAACAGGGTGGAATCACAAAATATGAGGCAAGTGTAGGTGAGACAAGATGTACCTACGCCAAATATAAGGTCACAAAAAGTACTCACCTAGGAGAGTGTTTAAAATTAAGAGACAATTCTCAATCAACATCTATGAGTAACTTTAAGGACAATTCACAATTAATACAAAATGATGAGATGAGAAATCATCTAATGAGATATGATGCCTCATCTTAGAAGCCAACTTCTATGATGTATGAGTTGAATGTAATGGAACTTTATAATGAGCACTGATAGTCTAACTATGAGTCGCGAAAGCAGAGGTTCGTGTAATACTCAAGAGATGAGACTGTCCGTCAGACGGGTACGGGTATCCTTATATCTCTTAGTCTTTAAATCTATACTGACAATACAGGGTTCTAGCAGGGTTCGACTCCCTATATACGCTAGCATGTGGCCAATCACAACGAATGAACATAGTGAAATGAACGATACCAAAGGTGTTAGGATAGGATATTTAAGAGGTGAACTAGACTTTAGTAATAACACAAGGTTATTCTTGGTCATTGCACAGCGAACCCGATGAGAGTCTTAAATTACATCCTAGGTATGACTAGTGGCTGCACTAGTATATGAAAGAATGAAAATGAAGTATGTATGAATGAATGAAGCAGACTCTGTGTCGTTGAAAGAGGGCTCCCTAGTTGAGGTCCCATATGTTGAGCCCTCATTTTGGGAAGTCTTATTGTCAAGTCCATGCTTCCAAGGTCTCATGGCATATGAAGGAATGATATGAACTATGGGATATGATATGTGCAATATGTTATGTGCTGTTTGCAAAATGATATGTATGATGATGCATGTTACTCTCATAAAATGACTTTCCTAATCCGATTTTGCAAGTCAACTAACTTGACTTTCCATAGCTCATATCGTTAGGAGAGAGCTCTTCTTAATCATGTATGTCCTTGGTGAGTACTTGTCACAACCAAAATATAGAACTCTTATGAGACCAGCGTCGTTGACCTCTCAGAGGTCGCAGACAAGCCTACATACATCGTACTTACCTCATCTAGGTTAATTTTAGCAGAAAATTTGAAACTTTTTGTTTCTTAACATACATTTATGAACATATTCATCATGAAAACACATTACATGCCTAATATCTACCAGCAAACATACCCAACCTACGAATCAATGGGAGTTTGTGACAGGGACATGCAGCTGGGAACAATCGTAGTTTTTGAATTAGAATATATTGAACCTTAAGGGGTCTCTTTTGAAAGGGACCAAGATAGAAGAGAACCCATACCTTTTATGACGTTCAAACCTTGACTTTGCTGCCCAAACCTTCTCCAACACTCACGTTCAAAACCAAGTTTCAACACCAAACTTTCGACGGAAAATAGTCCCTTTGCATCACATACTTTGCTTAGCGTTTGATTTTATTTTTCGTTGTGAGTTCCTCAAGTGTGAAGAAATTTGGTATATTTTCTATCTTGTACGTTTTTTTGGCAGAAAGAACGTGAAAGAGAATGATAGAGACTTGAGAGAGAGATGAGAGTTTTCGTAGGCTTAGGAATCTATTTTTGAAATTAGTCAAATAACATTTTTTTAAATGGTAAAAAATTGATTTCCCTTTATTTTAACTCAGACAATAAATAATAAATATTAATTAATTACATTAATGTACCAACATATATAAAAAACAATTAAATCATCGCTTCAATCTAGGTTCGAACCCAGGTGGAGCAAGACTTCATTCTAAGAGTCCATTTTCGGCCCTGTCTCCCCAATATGCCTCTCTCCCCATACTTAGTACAAGTGTGTACTAATACCATACAACTCTCTACTTTTAGGTGCAGGTGCAGGTGAACGCTAGAGCTTACGAGACTACGCTGAAGGTATCTGGACATGGAGCATTCATCCAGACTTGGTAGGCCCTCTTGCTTTCGAGGGTTCCTATCTTTTATGTTCTAGCTTAGATGTATGCATCATCTAATGGAGAATGTTCCACTAGTCTTTCGTTCGCAGTTTTTTCAGATATTGTATTGGTGCAATTTTGGCTACTCTATATTTTTATACAGATATGACTATGTCTTTCATTTGATTATCTTGATATTAGATTGTTGTTGTGAAACGCTTATGAGTTTATGTAAGTCTTATACGAGTTGAATGTTTTCACTATGAGGTCTATGTAAACAAAAAGTTTAAAATTTTCCCATAAAATTAACCTAGATGATGTAACGATGACGTATATAGGCTTGTTTGCGACATCTGAGAGGTCAACGACGCCAGTTTCAGCTAGGGTCTAGACTCCGATCGTGACAACCACAACATACTTGCAAACTTCATAACCCATTCAATAATCTAGGGTTAAGGATGAGGAATACTTGCTATCAACATCACACCCACACATTAGACATAGGTCATTATAATCTAAGTAACTCATACTTCATAATTGAATTCAGGAAGAACCAATCTTCATACCTTATTCCCCTTTCATTGCCTTCATACTTCAATTACAAATAATTACATAGACAATGCATAAACATGGTAAATTCAAGAAGTAATACATAGAAATTAATATTCTACACATTCATATAATAATCATCTTTCACAATTACTATAGCATTAAAAGACATGATCAGTGTAGGGAAGAACAATGGGTCAAAAGGGCAATTTTGATTAATTAACAATAATTTACCATTAATACTTAGTTAAGAATGATAAAAGACTATGATCCATCACAAGTGTTTAAAATTTTAATTTTTAAAAGAGAAACTATGTATATATGGAAACCCTAGATTTGGGGATGTTGAAAATCATTTTGGAACGGACTCTTGGGGAAAGGAACGACCAAGGCGTTCTCGACTACTAAATCACCTATATGCCTCATATGTGGTGATGTGCCTATAAGTGCTGTTCATGAGTTAATGAGGTCATTATATGAGTTATTATAGTACTTATAGGAAGTGTGTCAAGTTTCGTAAGTATGGAGGTCAAACATCCAAGAACGTCCATGACATTTGAAAGGTTTACCTTGAAACGACCTTCTGTATCTTGGCATGTTTCTTCGAGTTTTACGTGTTCATTTTGAATGAAATTCATGTGAGAGGTTCTAAACTCGTATACGGCATTTTTGGATTTGAAACATACGGGAAAACATCCCCAAGGACCATCCAAGAGTCCTTAAGGAAGGACCCTTCAAAGAGACAAGACTTCCCAAGACAGCCCAACAAACTGAGGCAATCGACGCCCAGTGTGTCAGTCGACGCCCCATAGGTGAGGGTTCATTGATGGACACTTAGGCGGGGTAAAGGAGAAGCCATAGAAAAGCCTCACTTCCAAACCACGGACAAACACGATGGTCCGTTGGTCAAGAGACGGGCCGTCGAGGGTCTTCCATCTGTGAGGATGTTTTTCCTGTGCAGGCCACTGTTAGGTCAAAATTAAAATTTTGGAGGTTGCGTAAGGGTATTTTGTGTATTTTAAGCATGTATATGGGTCATTAACACATAGAAAATCTCATTTTTTCTAAATCTAAACCCAAAATCCCTTACAAATTCTCCTGAACTCCGTTGGAGCGAAAACTCAAGGAAGGGATTGGATTGGAGAATTGAGTAGAGATTCTTAATCAAATTGAAGGATTATCTCTATTGAGGTATGATTTTTTATCCTTGAAACTCAATTCATCAAGAAGCCCAACTTTTAAAGAAGTTCTCTATGTTTTTCAAAGATGAATTGTCCAATTTCATGATCTATCCATGGGTTATTGCATTAAAGGTTTTTAAGAATTTTATATTGATTGATTTGTTTTTAATTATATTATTTTAACTCAATTAACCTATGAATTCATGTAATTGATGAACCCTAGTTTTTGACTACTTTATGGGTTAAGTGATTTGGACTTAGTGCATATGAATTCTTGTGTAGTTTTCTATGGGCTATTCATTTATGTAATAATTGTATTGAATTGATATCTAGGTTGTCTTAGATTCATGAATCTTTATTTAATTGACATAGTTTCATCGAATATAATAGTTTTTATATTTGATTATTGGTTATGGCCATGCGTAAGGGTCTTATGGTATTGAATTGGATGGTTTAGTATTGGATTGAAGTGTTGAGGATGGAGTGGTTGTACGCTTCCCTAATTCTCTTTATTTTATGTTAATTTTACTTTAATTATGTTGTATTTGTATGGTCCACCTATGGTGGCGGTGCTATGTGCCTTAGTTTCAATTGATGTGGCCTTTCCGGTGTTACTTTATGTAATAGGATGATCATGGACTTGCTGGCACTACTTGAAGTATTATGCTGATTTGTGTAGTTAATTTATGTTAAGTATGAGCATATATATCTAAATGTAAAGTAATGTGGAAGTATGTGTTCTTTCTATATAAGTTAGGAAATCATGTTAGACTATGACTGTGTTTATATGTGTAGTCTTAGAGTTGATGCATGAGTTTTCCATACTTGACTATATGAGTCTATGATGATCATATTTGTGATGATTATATGGTAATATATAGGGTGACATAAAGATGATAAGGTTCATTCTTATGTGACTAAAATTATGATATGATATATGTGATAAAGTAAAGAATATTGTGTCTTGTTTTAGTAGACTTGTGTCCCTTAATATTGTGTCTTGTTTTAGTAGACTTGTGTCTTGTTTTAGTAGACTTGTGTCCCTTAATTGATACATGTATGAATGATATGTGAATATGAGATGTCTTGACTAGGCAGTCTTAGTGCACGCTTGTCATGTATGAATGAATGATATGTGAGACCTTAGATGATGTTAAGAAGGTCATGTACGTGGAACCTTAAACCTAGTGGTAAGATTATGAATGTTGAAGTCGAAAAGCCCGTAATTGTATACTTGTCGTAATGGAATGGTGGACTTAGGATTGATTGGATGGAATGGCATCATATCATACTTAGGAAAGTCATAATGAGCTATCCTATTCGCTATTGAAAGTTAGCTCTAGTGGACCTCTTTGGTAGGGTCAATGTGATTGGTTTACGAACTAGATAAGGAACCTCTTCATGTGATCCTTTAGTGTCAATTACTGTATGAGAACGAAGGATAGCACCGAGTGATTATGTTATGCAAAGTAGCTCTACTTGAGACGGAGACTAAAGTATAATGTAACTCTACTTGAGACTGAGACTAGAGTATGTAAAATCCCTTCATATTTTTTAACCATGTGCCTACATGGGATGTGGCCTAGTTCTACCCTTGACAAGTAGAACACCCTCATTGAGTATGTTAGAACTCCAGATTCCATGTCTATCTATCACGGTCTATATCTATTATTGTGTATTCTCATCATATGGGATACCTACTAGCATTAGAGGAGTTCTATGAAGTTCAGGTGTTGGTAAAGAATGCTATCTAGACATTGCACAATAGGCTTTGAAGGTGTTAGTTAGAGTCCCTAGGTCTTGTCCAAGACCATTACTTGAATGTCCTTATGTCATGAATGAGTCTTAAATTAACTAATAAATGACTTATGTTAAGAGAGTATGTTAAATCATTAAGTACTTATCTGGAGTAGTTAAGGGTTGTTTAGTTAAGGTTTGAATGGGGCATTGGAATGTTCACTTCGTATTTTCCCTAAATAAATCTTAAGAATGACTCTAGTTAGGGAGGATGTTGATTATGTGGACATGATCTATGCCTTTGGTAGTCTTAAGGATTATTTAGGTAATCTTGAAGAGGTCAATCATGGACGTTATTTTCTTGATTTACTTAATTAAGTCTTTTGATAGCCTTTGGAAGGAGAATGTCATATTATCTATATATTGATGTATTAATTGAGAATGATTCTATTTTAGGTAGTCTATAGGATCTCTTAAGTGTGTGTGTAAGAGATTGTATGGGCGGTAGCTTCACAACTCACTCAAGTGAGACTTAGAATCACCTTTGGTAGAAGAAGCTCATGTTCATATGTGTGATGTATCTAGGTGTGTGTTGATCTCATTATATGTGGTCTTAAGGATCATTTAGGTATGTCTAGAGAGGTTGTATGGGCGGTGTCTCTTAATCTTACTTAAGTGAGTCTTAGGAATTTTTTTTTGTGAGGATATTGCATGCTAGAAGGTGTATTAAGTGAATCTAAAGAAACTTCATTACAACAGTGAAGGGGTTCACTGCACAGTGAAGTGGGTTACTGTAATGTGGCTTCTAAAAATGTGATAAATAGTGTAAATGTTATCTTATATGTCTCTAAGGTGCTAAATGTTTTTCTTAGTATTACGATATGATATTTAAATTAAAAAATGCATATTTCCAATAAATGTCCATTTTTATAATTTTATGCATAATGTCATACTTAGTACAAGTGTTTTTTCTAAGTCCATATATTTTGTTATCTCTAAAGGTGTAGGTGATAGGTGAGAAGGATCGTGATGGAGATCTTGGATTCTAGATTCATTCAAGCAAAGTTGGAGTATGTGCTCTATTCACTCGAGGGTATATATAGATGTCTTTTATGTGTTTTATTGAAGTATTGTAATAGGCTAAGTATTTATATAATCGTATTCGTGTCTCTAAGATTTATTGAAATGAGACTTAGTATTTCCTATGATTTTATATGTAAGAGGTTTTAAAATATTTATAGAATGTTTATGAAAAGTTTTAATTCCGCACTACTTTTCATATGTTTTATATGAGATGAACGATACAAAATGGTTTGTACATGACCTTCGAGAGGTCAAGTACACTGGCTGCTCTCCGAGAGTGCCATATCTTCTAGGTATGGTCTCAGGATGTTATATTTGGGGAAGAGAGACTAGAGAGAAGTTTAAGGGATGTGTGTATTTTGGGAATTGTGGGGTGTTGTGTTAGTTTAATGGGGGTTAGGCCTTTTATACTCACTTAACAAACATAATGAAACATCCATCAACCCCTAATTAAACCCCTAACAAACTAGCTAACTAAGTGAATTAACCGATATTTATGCAGCTTACACGGACGCAATCGATGAGACCCCGACCAACGGACCGTCGTTCAATCAACGGCCTGTGCTGGTCATCCGTCAATGATTTAAGAGACCCGATTTTTAGGGATTCAAGAAAATTGGATAACCAATCACCTACAGCGACATTGATGCCTCGTCGACCAGATGACGACTCATCGATTGGTCTCATAGGTGACACTCAAGGACCCTTAGGGTAGTCCTTGGTGAGTGGCACCTAAAGGTTTAGACCCTAAACATATTATAATACATGTTTAACACCTTTCTACAAAATTTCATTGAATTTTGACTCTTAAAACCCCATGAAACATGCCAAGGTACACTAACCTCTATTTCAGAATTCTCTAGACGTCATGGATGTTCCTTGATGTTTTGACTCTTAAGTTTTGTAAATGATTTATATTCATTATTTTTTGTCTTAAAACAGTGTTCTAAGTCTTTGTTCAATATGTGAGGCTCTAGATTGGTTTTTAGATTTTCAGAGTGTTACACTTGAATAATTTGGCTGAGGTGCTCAAAAGATGTAAAGATGTACTTTGATGCTACATTGGGATAAATGTCACTTTATGGTGAAAGAGGGCATAGTGTTGGGACATCGAATCTTAGAGAAGGGAATAGAGGTTGACCGAGCAAAAGTGGAGATGATAGAGAAGTTTCCTCCACCCATCTCTTTTAAGGGTGTGAGAAGTTTTCTTAGGCATGTTGGCATTTATCGGGTTTCATTAAGTTTTTTCAAAAATTGCACATCTTTTTTTTCAAACTGCTTAAGAAAGAAAGCAATTTACATTTAGACGAGTCCTGTCTAAAAGCATTTGAAGAGTTGAAAGAGAATCTAGTGTGTGTGCCCATTATTATTTCATTAGATTGGAGTGAGCCATTTGAGGTGATGTGTGACAGCGAGTGGGATTGCACTTTTTATGATATTGGGATAGAAAAAGGATAAAATCCTTCACCCCATCTACTATGCGAGTAAAACCTTGAATGAAGCCGAAAATAATTGAACTCTAATTGAACATAAACTTCTTGAGCTGTAGTTTGCATGCGAGAAATTTCTCTCCTATCTACATGGCACGAGAGTCATAGTGCATAACGACCATTCTTCTTTGAGGTATTTGAATCCAAGGTTGATCAGATGGGTATTGTTGCTGCAAGAGTTTGATTATGAGGTCAAATATAGCAAGCGGACTTAAAACCAAGTGGCCAACAACTATTCTAGATTGGTGGATAAGACGATGCGTTATTTTTTAGAAAAGGCTAAAATTGATTATGCTTTCCCATATGAACATGTATTAGCTGCTTCTCACAATCGGATCCAATGATTCGCACACTTTGCGAACTATTTGGGAAGTGATTTTGTCCCTTCAGATTTGACCTTCCACAAAAGGAAGAATCATGCATGATGTGAAAAAGTTCATTTGGGATGAGCCTTACATCTATCAAAGTTATGCCGATGGTATTATTCATCGTGGTATACCTGATAGATGTTGAGTGTTCATGAGGCGTGTCATTCCTCTCCTGTGGGTGGGGACCATAGTGGTATCCGAACTGCGCATAAAATCTTCCAGTGTGGGTATTATTGACCCACCATCCACAAAGATGCTCACGGTTTCGCTAAATCTTGGAAAAAAGTGTCATGAGTGTTATTTACATTTGTATGTTTAAATATACAACTTGATACTCTTTGTATATTGTTTACTTTATTTAAGGATTTTGTTTTACTTATGTTGTCCTTGAATTAAGAATGATAACTTGGTGAATCTAAGGGCTATGGACCTATAGTTTTTGCACCACTAAGCTATTTGCTTAGAGATAGTTGTTTCTATCGTAGGGGATGTTCGAGAGGAAGCTTGAAGTTGACCATTGAAGATGGATATTTTGAAAGATTTAAGGAAGATCATACTTGCATATATGCATATATATTTTGTATAAACCTTGGGTCTTGTACATGATCTATGTGTTGTATATTTACATGAAATTTTGAGGGCTTGTTTTGTCATGTCACTATGGGTTGTAATATAAGCATGGCTATACGTTTTTATCTTTTTGGGATGTGTAAACCCAAGTCTTGTAATATACTAAGTTACTATATGTTTGTGAGTTTGTGTGAAGCATGAACATGTGTATTTCGCTACTCCAAAGTTGGTTGCATTTTGGTTATTTTGGCCTTAAGTGTAAGGATAATATAAGCATTAAAAGCCCGTCGTTATTTTCTTAACAAATTTTCGGAGGGTTTTTCATCATAAGTTTAAATTTTGTGCAATATAAATTTTAACCTAAAATAAATATTTAAATGGGCAGATGAAAATCTTTAACTAAATTATTCTCTATGAACCTAATACCTCAACTAGATTAAAATAAGTATGCCCTTCGTTAATCTCTTTTAACTTTCGCAACTATTAAATTTAGTTTGATGACATGTTGTAGTATCTCTCGGAAAGGATCGATATAATGTCATCCCTTGCCTGTAAGTCGGTCTAACATCGGTACATGAAAGTCATGGGGAAATGTTCATTTTGAGTATAAGCATTCAACTTCCATTAGTCCATGCAAACTCTCCAACCAATCACAGGTCATATCGGAACAATCTCGATCCTTTCATTAGTTACCGAAGTCATACAACCCTTTTTAGGCACACACTGAACAGTACATACCCAAATACTGTTAGTAATAGGATAAATGACTCTAGCATCAAACAACTTGATGATCTCCTTTTTGCATAAATGGTTTAAACCTTCTTTGGTGCTCAATACTTGATTTGTGATCTAGCATGAGTTGGATTTTATGGGAACAAATACCGAGAGGAATCCAAATAATATCTACAATAGTCCAACTAATGGCTCGTTTGAAACTCTTCAACACCACCAATAATAACTCTACCTGTAGCCTGTTCAACTCTAATGCAATAATCACCAGCAAAGTGTCATCTCTATCCAAGAAAACATACCTTAGATGAGGTGGTAGAGCCTTAAGCTCTAATTTTGGGGCCTCTACAATAGATGGTCTCCCAAGTGGAGACTCTCTATGCTTCATATACAACTCCAATTTCGTTGGCTTTGATCGATAAGTGTAGCCATAAAATAATAACACTCTTCAATACCATCACCGTCAAAATTCAGGATTACTGCTTCTAATGCCTCACCTAATCGCTTTTTAATTGGCACTTCCATTACACTCTCAATTTTGTAGGATATAGCAGATAACGTTTGGAGCTCACCACTCCGCTTCATGGACCTAAAGATATTAAAAGTTGCTTCCTCATTGTTCAATCTAACTTTAATCAACCTTTTTTCCATATCGACTAGTGCACGCCCAGTGGCAAGGAATGGTCTCTCAAGAATAATAGGAACCTCAAAATCAACCTCAAATTCAAGAATGACAAAATCATCTAGAAATTGACAACTCGACATTCACGAACACATATGGAGTATACCTATAGGCCTCTTCACAGTTCGATCGACCATCAACAACCGCATCGTAGTAGGCTTTGGGTCTCCCAAATCAAACTTCTTATAAATAAACAATGGCTTGAGATTTATGCTTCCTCCAAGATCATACAACGCCTTAGCAAAGTGTAGCAACCCTATAGTACATGGAATAGTGAAGGCTCCCCAATTCTCCTTCTTCTGCAAAAGAGACATTGTAGCAATAGCACTACAATGTTGCATTCTGCCATCATCCTCAAAACTCACCGACCTGTTTTTTGTCACCATGTCCTTCATAGACATTGTAGGATGATGGAATGTTGTTTCACAATAGTGATAAATCACCAATATTTACCATCTTCCGTTTCATTTACTAATCTTTGTGGGAATGGTGGCGGAGGTCTAGGTATAGGGACCACTTTCTTAGATAATTCTATTTCTTTTGTTGTTGAATCCTCCAACTCTCCACTAACTTCGGATACATCATTTTCCTTTCTCACATCACCTTCTACTACAGTTGACATAGGTGGATGGATTGTCTACTTAGCTACTCGAGTTGTGAATTCCATGAAATGACCATTATTCTTTAGATATTTTATAGTGTTTCTTTGGAGAGTGCAAGGTTTGCATGGGTTTACAGTAGTAGACAACTGATACATATGTAGCATAAGGTTCTTTATCGAGAACACATGTGCATCTACCTTTTTTCCAATGCCTGATATGCCACCTCTCCTTTCCTTGATATTCTCATCAGTTTCATCAAATCTCATAATCATATTCTATAGAATATCCTCAACCTGTGCCATACTACAACCACCATCCCTAGATACAATTTCCTTATCTTTAGGTGGAACATATGGACCATCTCATTCATTCCTATTGCTTTAGTTGTTCCGGTTGATGTTGTTGTCGCGATTGTAGTTCCAATCTCGGACATATTGACCATCTTGGTTGTAATTACCATTGTTCGGACCTTGGTTTCCTTTACCTTGGAGCCAATTATCCTTATTGGAACCTTGAGTGTTTGGTCGAAAATTTGCCATATGATCTTTAATTGCATATGTATCCTCCTCATAGTAATACTCATTAGCTGATGGAGGTGGTTTTTCCAAATAGTTCACCGCATTAATCTTTTATGCACCTCCACTCACATTCTTCAAGACCAAACCTAATTTCGTTCTCATTTGCAACATCTCTTCTCGAATATCATCTATGGATGAGTTGGTTGTAGACTATACCACGAAGGTAATCGCCCAGTGTCCAACTTTCTAGTGCTGCAAGCTATATTATTGTGAGATATCTTTTCCAACTTCTCGGTAATTCAGCATATGTGCATATCCTATAAGAGCCACAAACAATAATATCGAGCACCGTTTCGTTGTTTTCATCTTGACCTTTATAAAAGTACTCCTTCAGCGACTAATCATCAATGCGATGAATCGGGACACCCCTTATAAATGTACTAAATCTGTCCCAAAAGCTAATCACACATTCCCCAAGTTCCACAAATTTATTTAACTTATACTTGTGGTTCAACTTCTTGGAAACTGGACAGTATCTTTCTAAGAACACATCTCTCAACTGATCCCAAGTATAAATAGAGTTATAGGGCAGCTTAGTGAACCATATAGCAACATCTCCTATTAGTGATAAAGGAAACAGTCGTAGCCCGATGACATTAAGATCCAAGTCTTATCTACCCACATTACTTTTGCACACTGATCTTAGCTTGGCTATGTATGCATGTAGGTCTTCCGATGGAAGTCCCAAAAACAAGGTCCTCACGATGAGCATTTGTATCAAGCTACTCATCACCACGAAAGTGTTTCCATAAGGAAGTGGGGGTACGATAAGAGGTCCATCCAAGTCTCCAATGTTCTCATTACCCCTGTAGTAATAGTGAAGTCCTGGGGTTGTTGGAGGTTGTACCCTGAAGGCATCACCTAACTAATTCTCAATATATGTTTGGTTGTGTGCTTGAACTGGTAATGGAGGCTGATTTCCTGCTCCCTCAACTAGATTTCAACTGTTAGGGTTAAGTAGAACCCCTTGGTTCTCTATTCTTCTCAAAGTTCAATTTAGTTCGGGATCGTATGAAGTGAGTGGTTCCCCTCGGCTTTGTGTACTTGGGATACACTAGAGCTAGACTTGAGACAAAGAAAAAGAAAAAGAAAAAGTAAAATCAGGAAATAGTTGGCTAAATATCAATAATGTAATTAAGATTAATTTAAAAGGCAGATTCCATGGCAGTGGTGCCAAAGTTTTATACGCTAAAATTTTTCCTCCCAAAAGAACCATAAGCGATAGTTATCAATTAGAGAACTGAAATAGTAGGTTGGGCTCGATCCCATGAGGAAAATATTTTAGACTTAACTTTAACTCACGATTATATCTATTTAGTCAATTTCTTTCCAAAGAAAGTAAGTAGGGGAGGGGGGTTGTGAACAAATTCCATTAACAATGTAATTTTAAGTTGAACAAAAATAAACTTTGGTTTTATCAAGATGAGATAGTAACTGGGTATATGTGTTCCCCAAAACTTCATAACACAATATTCCTAGAAATAGCAATCCTTTGCTAGTGTATTACGTGCAAAGTAATAAGTTAGTATCTCTAAATCCTTGGTTCGACATCTAGAGAATTTTACCCCGCACCATGGACAAACTACGTGTATATAATTTGATAACCCTTACCATTACCTCATATTAGACATTATAGTCGATGTATGACTTAGTTATATTTCACACCAATCCACACTAGTTTTAGATAGTATCACACTAAATCTATGTTGATAATCATTTTCTTATGAGCTACCGCCTTGGTCCGGAAAGTAGCAACAAGGCGATTTCTAATATTGGACACCGTTAAAAATACTTCTAAACGAAAGAATTATCAGCATGCACAATACTATTCAAGAATTGCTTAATTACTAGGATTACTTTGTTTATTACCCATGGTCCCACAACCTTGTTGTGGATTTATTAACTCATGCTAGGAAGATGACAATTCGTAGTTTTAGATGAAGAAATCATGAACTTACATAAGAAGAAGAACAAAACTAGAAATCCAACTAGAAATTGCACGAAAAATTCTTTCAAACAACCAGTGCAAATTAATTAATTGCTAAAGTTTGCAAAAATCAATCTTCAATCACAAATTAGAAAAAGTACAATAGTACCTAACCCCAAAAATGAGGTTTGAATACCCTATATATAGAAGACGTAGTCCTAAATTAAAATAAAGAAAGTTTTGTTCAGGTACGCGGCATCAATAGACGGACAAACTGACGGACCGTCGATCAATCGATGGTCCGTAAACTGCTTTCGTCAGTCAGGACATAGAATTATTTCTGCTCTCCTGATGGTAACGTCTTTGAATCAAATTACGAACCAATAATACGGTCCATCGATCCATATAAGGGTCGTCGATACTCTTTCATAGATCCATACTTAGAATCTTCAATAATCAGGTACTAAAACCTTCTCTTAACCAAATGACGGTTCATCATTATGGTCGATTGACAATCGTTTCCTCTCGTGGTTCAACACTTTGTCAGCCCTGATTTTCTTTCAATGTCATGAGATGCTCATCTACAATCACACATAAGGTCTATTGATTTGAATGATGGACCGTCAATTGCCTTTGTAGTTCTGGTTCTACACTATTTTTCAATTTTTTCTTCTCTTGCAACCTAAACATCTTCCCTGCAAAACAAGATACAGAACTTATTAAAATTACTAAAAAACAGCTCCAGAATCACACAACTCTTCAGTGAAATGCATTAGAAATGTCGTGAAATCACGGTAAATCAATAAATCGGAAGATCAAACAAATTTAGGCAAAAACTATAAATGCCAATAGAACGGATTGGTCCAGAACGCTAGATAATGAAGAGATTGAACTTTTATTGTAGCGGAGCGTTAGAATAAAGGCTAATGAGTTCAATGTTCTTGATGAGTTCCGCGTCAAAGCCTATGAAATTTTATCCATCTACAAAGAGAAGACGAAGAAGTATTATGATTAAAGAATTGAAAAGCGAGAATTTTTGGTTTGTGATCATGTGCTTCTATTCAACTCTAGGTTGCATTTTTTTCGAGAAAACTGAACTCCAAAGGGACAAGGCCATTCATCATCATTAAAGTGTTTCAAAATGGATCATTTGAACTGAAGAACAAGGAAGTCACTAAGTTCACAGTCAATGGACAAGATAAATACCTTTATGGGGCATGCAGATAGTGCTCATGAAGTGGTTGAGGCAAATCATTTTGATGAAGTCTAAATAATCAAGAGGCATGTGTTGTGCCGTGACGTTAAATCAAGCACATTTTGGGAGACAACCCAAGGTGTACCCTCTAGCCAACTATAGGTTTTATTTTCCATGAAGAAATAGTCATTGTGTTATCTAGTTGTTTTAATTGTTTAAATTTGTTTGTTTGTGTGCTAGTGTTAGCTAGAGATTAATATAGGTTCCATACCTTAAAAGTGTCCAAAAAAATAGAAAATGAATGGCCTAATCGGTGTCACATGTGCAGGAGGCAAAAAATCAAAAATCTATAGAAAAAGGTCTAGTGCAGGGGTCTAAAGACCCCATCAATAGTCTGTCGTTCCATCGATGGACCATCAATGGTGTTCGTGTATCCCACGTATCTTTCAAAATTTTTCTAAGTCTAAATCTGATCGACGATCCTAATTGACGGTCCGTCGATATATCCACAGACTTTTCACAGAGTCTCGTAGATCCATAGGGCCAGTGAATTGACCCGACTTGACGGTTATATTAAAAACCCAACATTTGAAATTCTTTCCCTCTTTCCATTTTCTTTCAAATTCCTTGCCATAATCGTTTCACCTCATTAAAATTCTCCCTAAATCACTCCCGAATTGGATATCCCATCTCCCAAAAGCATTTGTCCCCTCATTTTCTCAAAATCCCAAACATTCTCTCTCTCAAATTATCTCTTCCTCCATACTCCAAATTCCTGTGATTGGGTTTGGAAAGCGTCGGCTACTTCTTTAGGGTTGCATATCACTAAAGGAACACAACCACAACACTCTTCACTACATGAAAGGTATTTCAATTTACCTCACTTTGAATTCTCATTCATAGTTGACTATAAGGAGTCGGGAGTGGGTCTTGACCATTGGGACTAAATTGATTCACTTTGCATGCTTAAAGATGCGTAGTTATTTACCGTAGGATGATATACAATGGTTGTGTAGCAAAGTTTACAACTTAACCCATTATGTGTTTAAGTCTAAATGTTGGTTCCAACCTAGGGTTCATATTTTTACTCAATTTGGTTGGATATTTGTACGAAACAGGAACCCTAGGAATGACAAACTAGCATATGATGTATTGCAAAGCATGTTTAAACTTTATTATGTTAAAATGAGTAAGTGTCAAACGACGGATATGTAGTATGGTTCGTCGATTGATCAACAGTCTGTTCTATACATCTGTCGTTTTCATGAAAGATTTGGGTTTTCCCCAATTCAAACGACTGAGAGATTCCATGGACCATAAATCAATTTACGGCCCATTGATGGATCTCATCGACCAGAACCTACACTAGAAAGTTGTAATTATCTTTTCATGTTTTCTTTTTTCCATCGTTTTTCGAGGGTGTCGGTAAGCTGCTATGATACTAATAAATGCTTCACAAGTACAAATGGCTCCAAAAAAGGTTAGTGTCTACTCCAAGAAGGGCATATCAAATTCGTTCGCCCTGTCTTACCAGCTAATAGATGAAGACACCGATACGGAGCAGGATATAGCCTATGTTACACCATGCAAACAAACTCCACAAGCATCATCCCTAGAAACTAGGGCCACCCCATAGAAGGTGAATCCCGATGTAGTCACTGCCTCTCAATCTAATGAGGAGCGCACGCTGATCGTCTAATCAACTGGGTCTACTTCAATTTTAGAGGAGGGCTCAGCATCAGGCTCTAAGTCGGCCACAGCTTCAGGTTCAGGGTCGACCCAGGCTTCCGGGTCCAAGTCAGCCACTGCCTCCAGTTCCAACTCTTAGGGAGCCACCAAATTAGGGGGTCAGGAACAACATGCCTAGTTTGATATGGCTACTAGTTCGGATGCTGCACCTGCATCCTAAAAAGATGTCCACACCGCGGTTGTAGATGAACCAAAAAGGTGGTGCGTGAATGGGAAATAATATGTATATAAAGATGCTAAAATTCTCAATGAGAAGGGGGTGATGACCCGACTTGTGATTGAGAAGCGTCGAGTCCTCACAAGGAGTTGCACACAATTCCAATGGTGCACAAACTCTTTAATCTCTACAAATGTGACTGGATTGCTAAGGACCTAGACCCGTATTTTGGGGAAATTGTTCGAGAGATCTATGTCTCCTATGTTGCTACTCTCCGAGGGTCCATCGATAAGCAGGAAAACCAATCCCCCAAAACAAGACAATCTCACCTCTACACTAGTTCAGGGCTGCCAGGTTGACATATCGAAAACCACCATCTATCGATTCCTATGCGGCCCCACAAACGATCCACACTGGAGCCGCAATACTTTGGAGTTTGATTACAGGTGTGAAATTATCTAGAGTGGTCAGTTTCAAAGGAGTGTGGAGAAGCGATAGGCGGTAAAGAAATGGCTGTTTCAATGTTTAGCGTTAGATGGTTAGAGGGATGAATGGGTTATAGATCCCCGAGGCCTCATCAGGAAGGCTACCCTCACTTTTGTGACAAACTTTTTCTGATTTTTAGTCTGACACTAATTATCGCCCCCAAAGGTCGATATTGTACTTGCATGGGATAGGGAGGTGATAGTGGGAGCACAGGTAGCTGGACTGGAGATAGACTTTGCACGAATAATTTTAGCAGAGGTACACGAGAGGGCATTCAAGACCTCTGCCACTTTCCCTTTTCCATTCTTATATTCCAAATGTGCAGGGACGCTAGAGTGCATATTTGGCACTATGATACACTCTGTCGGCCGACAGGGACTTTGGATATAGGTATAATCAAGAATTATTCCGTTATGGTATCACCCCAAAGAGGGCCCCAGGTCGGGATTCCCCCACTGAGCGATAATTTGACAAAAAGATAGAGCTAGCCCAAGGGGCTGACCCTTCTGTACAATATCATGTTGACCCCATTTCAGCCTCCTTCTCACATGCAGCCAGTAGGGCCCCCAATTTGTACAGATCCAGTTTACCAATTGTAGTAGTGATCCCTCTAGCTCCTGTCTAGGAAGCTAAAGGTGTAGATGGCCACACTGCTCCACCATACTCAACCATGGATTTAGAAGTCCATAGCAAAGGCAAAGGACCACATAGAGAATGGGTGGCAAGAAGGGGAAATAACAAATTCAGGTGGTTCACAAACGTCTTGATGCATTTGAGTTGCATGTTCTAGAATGACCAGTCCACGCCACTAACCTCACTTTTATCCAGACTGAGTTGGTCAGCCTGTGCGCTAATGTTGATGCAATTTCAGAGATGTGGGGGGCTGAGCCATAGATTTGTCGTACTGAACTAGCTGAGGACACTGTTTTGGAGGCATTGTTTAAGGTCCCTGCTGAGATGCAACTCACACCTCGTGTTAATAGAAACAGGCACCGCTCGAGCGGCACCATTGAGGCCACTGATAAGGCCCATTCAAGAAAAAAAATAGATGGAGCTAGATTAGTCTAGGAGGGCCTTATTTGACAACAAGGAAATGCTATAGAGGAGGGTGCAATAGATAGCTACTAGAGCATCTAATTTTGTACATGTGAGTAGAGAGAGGATCCCTACTAATGGTGCGGACATAAATGTGGGCACTACTGATGGTGGCCTAATTGCTAATCCTGCGGGTTCTGTGAAACTGGATCCACCCGCAAGTTGAAAGATCTTTGGTGCTATACGCCACATGTTTGATCCAGCTACTAACTTGTGCATTTGATTTATAATGCGTTAGTGTACAATAGCTAATTTTTTGTGGGTGTGGGGGAAAATGGAATGTGAGTGCTTGGGTTAAGTCTGAGTTACCCAACTCACAATCCTCTCTTGTGGTTCTCTTGCATGTGATTTTTTTCCCTATGATACTACTTAAATTTTTGTTGAGCCGACATGTATTAGTGAGAATAAGCATAGAATCAACAAAGATGGAAGCATTGTGGATAATAAATATTATACCTCATCCATTGTAGTGTTTGCATGTATAGGTTAAGATAAATTCAATGTGTTGGCTCTAAACATTACCTAAAAAGGCACCTAGTGCATGAAGTTCAACTAAAACCTGAACTGGGAAATCTAATAATCTAATAGGGCAATGATGTGCCAAGAGAGTGTGACGATATTCGAGTGTTCAACTGTTTGTGCCTAACAAGAACTTGCCTTGTTAGTCCTGCAAAGGGAATCTACTCAAGAATCTAGGAAGTTATATAGGCCTTTGTTAGAAATAGCCCATATCTAACCTAAAAGAAGTTTACCAAATGAACTAATATCCTTTTTTATCCAAATATGTTGTGTCGGTAATACACTAATTTGTTCGATTCACCCACTCACCTTCCTAATGTCTAATGTTTTTGCCCAAGTCCCTCCTTTGACATATGCACCTTGACTTCGTCCAAAAGCCCATGATGAGGGTGGCTAATGCAGAAAGTGAACTCATCTTGGCCCTGACCCGACTTTGGGTATTTTGTACCTCAACCCGTGGCAAAGCCATGAGTTGAGGGTGGCTATTATGAGAGAAGACCCAAAAATGGGTATGAAAAGTGTTGATGTGGAAAATAAAAGCTTAAGTCAGAGAAAGAAGTGACTTATCCAAAAAAAATGAAAGATCAGTTGTAAAGAAAAAAAAGAATTTTTTTTAGAAAAAGATTCAAAAAAGTATAATTCACATTTAAAAAAGGGAAATAATGCAAAGTAAAGAAGATATAAGAAATAGTGGGTGAAAAGCAATAAAAAGAGGAAGTCTTTTCGTGATCCTAAGCCTACGTTACAAGCCAAGAAAGTCTTTTCGTGATCCTAGATTCTAGTGTGGTGAATCTAAGCAGCGAAAATAAGGCCAAGCATATGGCGTGGAGCACTGACTGTATTTGAACTTATTCCTTCGTGCGAGTGTTGAAACAAAGAACCTTGTGCCCAAAATGCATAATTACTGCGTGAAAATAGAGGATTTCTTTTGAAGTGAGGGCACTAGTTGCATTATGGGAAAGTTAGTACCTTATTAAGAGGAAAACTAGTAGAGGTGTCTGTTGCGTGGTGAATTTGTGTCATGATTTGATCCGCATGAGTTAGCCTTTCGATTCTTATAGTGTAGGCCAGCACTAAATCAATAAAGAGTCAGAATGGATAGTCATGTCATTTATGGAGCTTAAAAGTGTCTGCTACTGTGCAAGTGTCATTTAGGGTCATAGTCCCTCGCTTGAGGACAATCAACGAATTTAAGTTAAGGGTGTCGATGTATCGTTATTTCACGGTATTTCTAATGCTTTTAACATAAGAGTTATGCATGTCTAGATTCTTTTTAGTGGCTTTAACATGTTTTATGTCTTTTTTTGTAGGAAAGATCTCCAGGTAACAATAGAAGGAAACAACTAAATATAATGAAAAATCAAACCTACAGAGATAATCGACGATCTGTTGTTCAATCGACGGACCATAGGTGGTGATCGTAGATGAGAACTTAGGCATTACAGGAATATCAGGGAAGTCTAACTAAGTGTTGAACCATAAGAGAAACAACGGCCCATCGATTGATCGACGGAACTTACCGGTGAATCGTCATTTGTTTCAGAGAAGGTTCTAGTACCTGATTTTTGAATATTCTAAGTGGAGCTACAGAGAAGCATCGACGGCCAATCTTGTTGGCCCATCGTTTGATTCAACCAAAATACCATCCAGAGAACAAAAATATTTTCTAACTCTTGACTAATGGAAGTATTACACAGACTGTCAATTGATCGACGGTCCGTAAGTTTGTTTGTCTATTGAAGCCGCATACGTGAACAAAACATTCCTTATTTGGAGTCGTTTTTCTTGAAAAGACTTTTTTTCTATATATAGGGTATTAAAACCTTGTTTTGGGGATTAGCTACTATTATTATTGTCCTTGTTTATGTGTTGGAGATTGATATTTGCAACTTTACCATTTAATTGATTTCCGGATTTGGTTTTATAGATTGTGATTGGAATTTGAAGTGTGATTTCTTGGTTAATTTGTCTTGTTATGTTAGTTTATGATTTCTTCATCTAAAATTAAGAATTGTAACCTTGCTAACATGGGTAATTAAATCTAGAAATAGGGTTGTGGGAACCATGGGTAATTAACAATGTATGACTAGCAATTAAGCAATTTTTCAATAGTGTTTTGCATGCATTGATAATTCTTTTATTTAGAAGTCTTTTTTATGGTGGCCATAGTTAGAACTCGCCTTGTTGCTACTTGCCAGACCAAGTAGGTAGTTAAAAGGAAAAAATTATCAACATAGATATAATGAGATACTATATAATAGGCTAGTGTCAATTGCTGCGAAATAATAACTAAGCCATACATCGATTATGTTAGCTAATATAAAATAATGGTAAGGTTAGTAAATTATACACACGTAGCCGGACCAAGGTGCGGGGTGAAAGTCTCTAGATGTCAGAAAAAGTATTTAGAGATATCTAACTTATCATTTTGCATGTTATACAGTAGGAAAGGATTGCTATTGCTAGGAATAATGTGTTATGAACCTGTGGGGAATACATACACCCTAGTTACTTTTGTAACATTTCGAAAGTCCAAGACGTGTCTTAGAGTCTAACATAGGTTTCATGAAGTATTGACATTTTTTTAAGGCCTACTTTAATGTTTATAGGTTATTCATAAAGTCTAGAAACCAAAACATCCAAGAACATCAATGATGTTCAAAAACTAGTTGTACGAGGTACTAGCCTTCTTTAGCCTATTTTCAGAACTTTTAGGAGTCGGAAATTCATGAAATTTTGTGGAAGAGTGTCTAACATGTGTTTTATATAATTAGTGGTCGAAGCGTACGAGTACGACTCCCCAAGGACCAAACAAGTTCCCTTGCGGAGGACCCTGGCACGCAGGAGGCAACACTGCCTGGGCAGTGTGCAACCGCGAGATGCGATGGACGGCTCGTGTATGGATCGACGGGTTGTCGATGCAAAACATCAGCAAAAACGTAGACAAGATTATGGAGCCCTTGCCTACAAAAGTCTCTGACCAAAAATACGATTGTGCAGCACGGAGGGAAGCACGTTTTAAGACTTATTTAATTAGATAAGAGGTTAGGTGGTTAATTAGGGGTATAAGGGTGTCTAATGAAGTTAGTTAACTCCCCATAAAAAGACCCCAACCCCAATTGATCAAATTACAGCTCTCATAACAAATCCTCTTTCTTCTCTATTCTATTACTCTCTATTGGAAGACACAATTGACGACAAGCTAGGGGAGGGATTTGGGGCTGTAAAGGGACGAATTTACAATAAATTCTTCATTTATTAACAAGTTATCAGATCTAATTCACGTTTGCGGCTTCTTTCCTCAAAGGGTTCCTTAAAAATTGATTTCCAAAGATGAGGTTTCATGTGGGTTTTCATCAAATACGAAATTGATGTTATAAATTGATTTTTTTATGTTCTATATTGAATAATATGAATTGATTAACATGTATTATAACCTAATATTGATATATCATGATTGTTTGGTCTTGGTTGTAGAAAATGACCCTTGACCCTTAACCCTATGTTTGAATTTTATATAAATTAGGTTGTATTTGGCTCCATTATCTTGGTTATAAATTGAATTTCTATTAGATGATGTTGTTATATAAATCATTAAAATAATTAAAGAGAATTGTAGTCTTCTATGCTAGTTCTTGAGAAGATGATCTAGGTTACGAAGTGAATTGACCTAAGTGTCTTCTCTTAAGCTATGATCTAGTATTGAATTGTGATATAAGGTTTGTCCTAGCTTGTTGTCATGTTATTTAGTGGCTAATGATTATGTACACCCAATAATAGGGTTGAATGAGGGTTGATGTTTTATTTTCATGATGAACAATAAGCAAACTTGGTAAGTCTTGTGATCTTTATCCTTTACTTCAAATTATGGTCAATTGTGATTAAGTCGTGATAATGTATTGGAGTATGCCTTGTATTAGGATTGATAGCGTGGTATGATGTTTAATTGAAATGTCTTAATTATGATTGCGAGTTTGATTAAGATGTAAATGTTATAAAGATGATGATGACTACCAATGTGCCTTATTATGATTTGAAATAGTAATGTTTTAACCTCACTTATATGAATTGTAATGAAAGGACTTATACTAATGCATTTCTTATTGAGCTATGATGATGATGTTGTTATACAAGGGTTAGCCTTTATGACCTAAACTAAGCTATGATTGATAATAAAGGTTTAAAAGACATTTCAATAAAGGGACTTAGCTTAGCATAGTGTGAACTTGATAATGGGAGGTGATGACTTCCCATAGAGAAAGATTCACCATACGGTTCTAATGTGATGTTGACTCCCCAAAGAGGGATACTCATCCAATGTATTCTGATGAGAGGAGGCCCAAATTGCAAAATGGTATGTAGAGGGAGAATACCTATCTCTTAATTTTTGACTATGTTTTCCCCCTAGGAAGACTAGCTAATGGATCCACCTAGAAAGATATGTTTATGTTTGGTTTTACTTTGGCTGGTAGACCACCTTCCATCGGTGTAAGGTTTTACAACAAGGATTCCACACTTAATTCATGTGGTCTAAGCCAATTAAGGCAAGTGTTTTATAAATTAAAATGAACAAATGAAGATGAACTAACTAAATTTACTTGAGAGGTTTGACTTAGCCTAGATAGGGGTATGGGACTCTCCCTATGCCTTAAACTAGTTTGCCTTGATGAAAGCTTTAGGAATTTGACATTTTGTATATATATGATAATGAATGCAAAAGATGATAGTGTGATGACTTTAAATATAAATGATATTATATGGCGATTGATACTCTTACGAACATGCAGTTGGTCTATGTTGTTAAAATTATGATGTTGTATATCCTTAAAAAGGTTATGTAATGTGAATTTGAATATTAGCCATGATTCTTGTTGGGTAACTTGATTGAGTAATGTTATGGGGCTTTGCCTTGTTATTGCACTCTTTGGCTTTATGAGGATTGATGGGTAGTACTCTTGCTTTATTATGATAGAATGAACTCTTATCCATGCTTTGTGATTTAATTACTTGATAGTAGGGATATAATAGATTATGGGTTAAAGTATGTTAACAAGTATGTTATTTGCTTTGACTTGATGAATATGCCTTTTTGCTTTTTATGAGTTCCTCGATTATGCATAAGGCTTTCCAAAGAATTAAATGACATGTATTGATAAATGTCCCTTTTCATTGGAATGATTTAAAGTATGTGCGCATATGGTCTCGTACTTAGTAAAAGTGGCGTATTAACCTCATTTCCTCCTTTTTCCCAAACATTTTAGGTTCTGGTCGTTGAAGTGTTTTGAAAAGCGACTTGAAGACATCTTGAATTCTTGATCATCCTAGTAAGGGTAGGTCCTCATTGTCCGAGGGTGATGCCAATATCGATCTTATGGTGCTTATTTAGTTTTAATATTCTTACATTCTACCTCTTTTCATTTGAGTGCAGATTTGTATAAAGCCTATATGTGGCTTTCTCTACTTTGATGTAGGGCTATGCCCAAATTCGATCTTTTTAGATGGTTATAAGATGAGACGATCCTTAAGACGATGTTATATCTTATATATACATATATATATATATATATATATATATATATATATGTATATATGTCTATCTCTGTGTGTGTGTGTGTGCAATAAAAATAGAAGGCTATGTAACCTTCCTATACGAAGGGTCTATGTATACTGATATATATGTATAATGTGTATGTAGAGTTCTATGTAAACTTCCAAGTAGAAGTAAAGGAAAGATTTAAGTTTTCTACTAAATTTGACCTAATAATGTAATGATGTAAACAAAGAGGCAAGTCTTAGTACCCAAAGAGGACGACGACGCCGGTTACAACTAGGGGGTAAACTCGGATGTGACAAACTTGGTATGAGAGCATGAGGTTGAATTATCTTATAGTCAATGTGTCTCTCTCAACCACGTCTATGTAAGTTTGTATTCATAGTTGTAAAGCATGCCACACTTATTGATAGGAACCTACATGATGCCTACGAAACTCTTCCTTTCTTGGAAATCTAATATCATGGCATTGGAGTATACTTACATAGTTCTTTTGCATCTAATCCTATTGTTGTAATTATAGGAAAATAAATACTCGAAGGAATGCGACACAAAGGATTGAAGAGGAGACTGCCAATGTCGGAGCTCCTCACCATGGTGAACAAGTTCCTCCTCTTGAGGAAGAATTAAATGATCACCTAGTCCCGGTTAATCCTCCACCTTTGAAGGATGGTGACTTACAAGCTGCTCTCTTCCAAAAGGCCCAAGCCATGACGACCCAAGCACAAGCCGCCAGAGCTCAAGCCCAAGCTATGATGGCCCAAGATAACCGGGAGGTTGTACCACATGCTCATCAACAAGTTGGTATTATGGCCTACCGTCTAAGGTATTTCACTCGGATGAATCCTCCTACTTTATACGGGTATAAGGTTGAAGAAGAACCCCAAGAGTTCATCAATGAAGTCTATATGATACTTTTTGCAATTGGGTTGTATACTAGTGAGAAGGCCGAGTTAGACACTTATAAACATAAGGATGTTTCTCAAGTGTGGTATGTACAATGGAGAGATAATAGCCCATTAAGGGGTGGTCCGGTGACTTGGGAGATCTTCAAGAAGGCTTTTCTTGATTTGTTCATTCCTAGGGAAATGAGATAAGATAAAGTGGTGGAGTTAATCAAACTTCGCCAAGGACATATGAATGCTCATGAATACTCCTTGAAATTCACTAAATTGTTGAAATATGCTCCTTCTTTGGTTTTCGATCCTAGAGACTAAGTGAGCCACTTTGTGACGGGGGTGTTGGATGATTTACAATAGGAGTTTCATTAGGCTATGCTACATGACAACACGAACGTTTCCCGTCTTATGGTGCATGCCAAAAATCTGGAAGAGGCAAGGGTTAAGAGGTAGAGTAGAGATGCTAAGCGGGAAAGGTCTTTTGAGGGAGGTTCTTCCAAGAATAGGCTTGAGATACAATACAAGCCTAGATTTAAGAAGCGGATTTCTAATCAAGTTCCTTCCAACTTCCCTAAGGTTCGTGAAAATAAAGTGACTAAACCTAGATCCCAAAAGGGAAGGAGCGGAAACTCACCCAATAAGAAACCTACATGTGCCAAGTGTGGATAGGGTCATCTTGGTGAATGTTTGGTTAGAACAGGCAATTGTTTTTGTTGTGACAATAGTGTCAATAATTTTAGGGATTTCCCTAATATTAAGGGTCAAGAAAAGGGTGGTCAATCTCAAGCAACTTTTTCAAATGAGGTTCAAAAGAAGAACTGGTTTTATGCTCTCGGCTCTAGAGGTGAGCAAAAGACTTCTCCCGACGTGGTGACGGGTAGGTTGAAAGTTTTCCCTATTGATGTCAATTCCTTACTTGATCCCGGTGCTACTTTATCATTTATTACTTCTCTAGTAGCCAAAATGTTTGATATTTTTCCCGATATTTTGAATGAACCTTTTATAGTGTATTCTCCGGTGGGTGAATCAATTATTGCAAAAAGGGTGTATAGAAATTTTCCAATAATGTTGCCCAATAGAGTTTCTTATGTTGAACTAGTAGAACTCGATATGCTTGATTTTGTTGTAATCTTGGCTATGGATTGGTTGCATGCTTATTTTGCCTCTATTGGTTGTAGCACAAGGGTGGTGAAGTTTAACTTTCCAAATGAGGTCATTTTTGAAAGGAAAAGGGGAAATTTTTTTCGTAGATGTTGTATCATCTCTTGTCTAAAAGCATGCAAAAGGATCTCTAAAGGTTGTGTACACCATATTGTAAGAGTACAAGATCTAGACTCTGAAATTCCTCTCATTGAGTCGGTCCCCGTAGTTAGGTGAATTTCCTAAAGTCTTTCTTAACAATCTCCCCGGTATTGCTCCCAAACAGGAAATTGATTTTGGTATCTATTTGCTACCAGATGCAAATACCATTTCAATCCAACCTTATCATACGGCTCCAGCTAAATTGAAAGAGCTGAAGGATCAAATCAACAATTTACTAGACAAAGGCTTCATTAGACCTAGTATTTCTCATTGGGATGCTTAAGTTTTTTTTTGTGAAGAAGAAGGATGGGTCCTTAAGAATGTGTATTGATTACCGCCAACTCAATAATGTCACAATCAAGAACAAGTATCCTCTCCCTCGGATTGACGACTTCTCTAATCAACTCCAAAGGGCATGCTACTTTTCTAAGATTGACTTGAGGTCAAGATATCACAAACTTAAGCTAACAGGTAAGGATATACCCAAGACGACATTTCAGACTAGAAATGGTCATTATGAGTTCTTAGTAATGTCCTTTGGTCTCACATATGCTCCACCGACATTTATGGACCTCATGAATAGGGTGTTTTAAAATTACCAAGATTCATTTATCATTGTCTTCATTGACGACATCTTGGTATATTCGAAAAATGACGGTGATCATATGAACCATTTGACGGTAGTGTTGCAAGTACATTAAGAACATCAATGTTTTCCAAGTATTGCAAATTTGAGTTTTGATTGAGGTCGGTGACATTTCTTGGTCATATAATCTCTAGTGAGGGAGTTGAGGTTAAGAAAAATAGAAGCAGTGAAAAATTAGCCTAGACCTTTGACTCCAACTGATATTAGGACTTTCTTGGGTTTAGTGAGTTATTGGAGTTTTGTGGAGGGTTTTGCATCCATTGCATCTCCCTTGACTACTTTCACCCAAAAGTATAAGAAATTTGAGTGGTCGGAGGCATGCAAGAGAAGCTTCCAAATGTTGAAGGATAAGCTTACTTCCGCTCCGGTGTTGACTTTATCAGAGGGTACAAAGGGTTTTGTCATGTATTGAGAAGCATTCCGAGTAGGGTTGGGGTGTATGCTTATGCAACATGGGAAGGTGATTGCCTATGGTTCTAGACAACTTAAGGTGCATGAAAGAAACTATCTAACTCATGACCTCGAGTTAGTGGCCGTGGCTTTTTCTTTGAAAATATGGAGGCATTATTTGTATGGTGTTCATGTTGATGTCTATACGCACCATAAACGTCTTAGATATTTGTTTAAAGGATTTGAATCTCCGACAATGAAGGTGGTTAGATTGTTGAAACATTACGACATGAGTGTCCTCTATAACTCCTACAAGGCCAATGTGGTTGCAGATGCTCTAAGTCGTATGACTATGGGTAGTGTGTCTCACATAGAAGAAGCCAAGAAAGACCTAGTAAAAGATGTTCATAGGTTTGCTAGGTTCTGTGTGAGGTTGGAAGATTCTCTGAATGGTGGTTTCAAGGTCCATCATAACTCCGAGTCATCATTGTTAATTGAGGTGAAGTCCAAACAACATCTGGATATATCATTGATGGAGTTGAAGGAATCGGTCCTGGGCAAGCTTAATGAGGCATTCTCCTTAGTAGGGAATGGTGTTTTGAGGTACCAAGGAAGATTGTGTGTTCCCAAGGTAGATGAGTTGAGGAACTGGATCCTTGAGGAAGCCCATGGGTCCCGCTACTCCATTCAACCAAGTTCAAAAAAAAATTACCATGACTGTAGGGAAATATATTATTGGGAAGGTATGAAGAAGGACAAAGCGAAGGTTGTTGCTAAGTGTCCAAATTGCCTACAAGTGAAAGTCGGACACCAAAAGCCGAGTGGCTTACTACAAGAAATCTAAGTTACTACTTTGAAGTTGAAAGACATCAATATGGATTTTGTAGTGGGTTTACCACGGACAAAAATCAATATGACTCTATTTGGGTGGTTATTGATATGTTGACCAAGTCCGTGCACTTTATTCCCATCAAGTGTACTTATTCGGTGGAAGATTACGCTAGAATCTTTATAGATGAGATTGTGTATCACTATGGTATTCCATTATCCATCATATCAGATCAGGTGCACAATTCACATCTAGGTTTCGGAGGTCATTCGAAGAAGGGTTGGGTACTAAGGTGAAGTTGAGAACCGCTTTTCATCCCCAAACGAATGATCAAGCAGATTGTACTATTCAAACCCTTGAGGATATGCTAAGGGCTTGTATTATTGATTTCAAGAGAAATTGGTATTATCATTTGTCGTTGGTGGAGTTTGCTTATAATAATAGTTTTCATTCCTCCATCTCCATGGCTTTCTATGAAGCCTTGTGTGGAAGGAGGTGTAGATCTCCTATTGGATGGTTTGAAGTAGGTGAGCCTTTGCTTCTTGGTCCCGATTTGATTTATAAGACTTTGGAAATAGTTCATATCATAAGGAACCGGTTGCAAACAACGTATAGTCGGAAAAAGTCTTATGCCGATCATAAGAGAGGGGATTTGGAGTTTGAAGAAGGTGATAAAGTGTATTTGAAAATATCACCTATGAAAGGGTGGTTAGATTCGGCAAGAAAGGGAAGTTGATTCCTTGTTATGTGGGTCCCTATGAAATCTTAGAAAGGGTTAGTAAAGTTGCATATGAATTCAAACTTCCTAGTGAATTGGCTGCGGTTCATCTTGTTTTTTGTGTTTTCATACTTAACTAGTGTATTGGTGATCCTGAGTCTATTATTCCTATTGAGGGTTTTAGTATGAAGGATAACCTCTCTTATGAGAAAGTTCCAATTCATATTCTGTACAGACAAGTGAAGAAGTTAAGGAATAAAGAGGTAGCATCCGTATAGCTGTTATGGAAGTATCACCTAGTTGAGGGTGCAACATGGGAGGCCGAGGCCGACATGAAGTACCATTACCCAAATCTATTTGATAACTAAGGTCAGTTGTTCTTACTAATAATGAAAATCATGAAAAAAAATTATGTTGCTTTGATTTTTGGTGAAACCATGCAAAATGTGCATATTGATATGATGAGTCTTTATGAAATGATATGTAATATGATGATTAGTCGAACTTTTGCATAATTAACTCATGTAAATCATGTTTAGATCATGTTGTTGTTGTGAGAAGGATTTTTGCTCAAAGTGTCATGTTGAGCCTTAAGTGTGGTAATTAAAGTTTCGAATTGCCTTGTGTAAGTGATATGATTGATGTTTTTATGTATTGTTTTTTGTTGGGGTGATAGTCTTGAGTCTATTCCACCCTTCTAAAGATTTTTAGTGTTATTCGGGGATGAATGTTCCTAAAGGGGGGATAATGTGACATTTCAAAAATGCAAGACTTGTCTTAGAGTCTAACATAGGTGTCATGAGGTGTAGACGTTTTTTTAAGGCATGTATTAATGTTTATAGGTCATTCATGAAGTCTAAAAACCAAAATATCCAAGAACGTCAATGACTTCCGAAAACTAGTTCTAGGAGGTACTAGCGTGCATTAGCCTATTTTATGAAATTTTAGGAGTCAAAAATTCATGAAATTTAGTGGAAGATTGACTCATATGTGTTTAAGATTATTCATGGTTGAAACATCCGGGTACAACTCCCCAAGGACCAAGCAAGGGCCCTTGTGTAGGACCCTAGCATAAAAAAGGCAACACTGCCCGGGTTGTGTACAACCACGAGATGCAAATGACAGCTCGTGTATGGATCGACGGGGCGTCGATACCAATCGTCGACCAACACTAAGCCCATATGTTAGATCCCTCGCCTGCACAACTCTCTAACAGAAATTATGATTGTGCAACAAGAAGGGAGGCCTGGCTGTCGATGGACCAACGATCCGTCGATCGTGGTCTCGTTGATGGGCCTTCTTTTTTCCTGCGTAGCAAACAGATGGTCAAGCAGAGTGCACTATTCAAACCATTGAGGATTCGCTTAGTTCTTGTAGTATTGACTTTATGGTAATTGGGAGAAGCATTTGTCTTTGGTGGATTTTTCTTATAATAATAGTTGTCATTCATCCATTTCCATGGCTCCCCATGAAGCCTTCTATGGTTGGAGGTGTAGGTGTCCTATTTGATGGTTTAAAGTAAGTGATCCTTCTCTTCTTGGTTCTGAATTTTATTTATAAGACATTGGAGATAGTTCATATCATAGGGAACCGATTGCAAACGGCCTATAATCATCAAAAGTATTATGCCAATCATAGGACAATGGATTGGAGTTTGAAGAAGGTGAAAAAGTGTATTTGAAAATTTCAGCTATGAAAGGGGTGGTTAGATTCGTCAAGAAAGGGATGTTGGTTCCTTGTTATGTGGGTCATTATGAAATCTTGCAAAGGGTTAGTAAAGTTGCCTATCACTTGAAACTTTCTAGTGAATAGGCTTTTGTTCATCCAGTTTTCCATGTTCCATGCTTTAAAAGTGTATTGGTGATCTCGAGTCTAATCTTTCTATTAAGGATCTTGGTATGAAGGATAACCTCTCTAATGAGAAAGTTCCGGTTCAAGTTCTTGATACAAAGGTCAAGAAGTTGAGGAATAAAGAGGTAGCTTCCGTAAAGGTTTTATGGAATAATTATCTAGTTGAGGGTGCAACGTGGGAGACCGAGGCCTACATGAAGTCCCGTTACCGTAATCTATTTGATAACTAAGGTTTGTAGTTCTTACTAATAATGAAAATCATGACAAAAATTGAAGTTACTTTAATTTTTGGTGAAATCCTACAAAATATGCATTTTGATATGATGAGTCGTTATGAAATGATATGTAATATGTTGATAAGTCGAACTTCGGCATAATTAACTCATGTAAAGCATGTTGAGATCATGTTGTTGTTGTAAGTAGGATTTTTCCTCATAATATAATGTTGAGCCTTATGTGTGGTAATTGAAGTTTTTAATTGACTTGTGTAAGTGATATGATTGATGTTGTTATGTATTATTGTTGGTTGTGTTGATAGTCTTGAGTCTATTCCCTCCTTTTAAAGATTTTCGGTGTCCTCTTAGGTGCCATGAGGTCTAGACGTAGTTTAGGTCATTCATGAAGTCTAGAAACTAAAATGTCCAAGAGCGTCCATGACGTCCGTAAACTAGTTCTAGGAGGTACTAGCGTGCTTTAACCTATTTTATGAACTTTTAGGAGTCGGAAATTCATAAAATTTTGTGGAAGAGTGTATAACATGTGTTTAAGATGATTCCTGGTCAAAACGTCAGGGTACGACTCTTCAAGGATCAACCAAGGGTCCTTTAAGAGGATCATAGCACGCAAGAGGCAACACTACCTGGGCAGTGTACAACCACGAGATGCAAAGGACAGTTTGTTTATGGATCGACGGGGCGTCGATGCCAACTGTCTGCCAACACTTAGCGAAAATGCTGGATCCCTCGACTGGACAATACTCTGACGAAAACAACAATGGTACAACACGGGGGGAGGCCTGGCTGTCGATGGACAACCGGTCCTTCAATCATGGTCTCAGCAATGGGACTGCAATTTTTCTACACGACAAAAAAATTGTCAAGCTAAAGTACTATTTAAACCCTTGAGGATATTCTTAGGGCTTGTATTATTGATTTTAAGGGAAATTGGGATAAGCATTTGTCGTTGCTGGAGATTGCTTATAATAATAGTTTTCATTCATCCATCTCCATTGATCCCTATGAAGCCTTGTATGGTAGGAGGTGTAGGTCTCTTGTTGGATGGTTTGAAGTAGGTGATTCTTCGCTTCTTGGTCACAATTCGATTTATAAGACTTTGGAGATAGTTTATCTCATAAGGAACCGGTTGCAAATGACCTATAGTCAGTAAAAGTCTTATGTGGATCATAGGAGAAGGGATTTGAATTTGAAGACGGTAATAAAGTGTATTTGAAAATTTCACCTACTAAAAGGGTTGTTACTATCGGGAAGAAAGAGAAGTTGAGTCCTCATTATGTGGGTCCCTATGAAATCTTTCAAAGGGTTGGTATAGTTTCCAATGAATTAAAACATCCTAGTAAATTGACTTCGATTCATCTGGTTTTCCATGTTTCCATGCTTAAAAAGTGTATTGGTGATCCCGAGTCTAATCTTCCTATTTAGGGTCTTGGTGTGAAGGATAACCTCTCTAATGAGGAAGTTCCGGTTCACATTCTAGATAGACAAGTCAAGAAGTTGAGGAATAAAGAGGTATCTTCCGTAAAGGTTTTATGTAAGAATTAGCTAGTTGAGGGTGCAACGTGGGAGACCGAGGCCGACATGAAGTCCCGTTACCATAATCTATTTGATAACTAATGTTAGTAGTTCTTACTAATAATGAAAATCAAGACAAAAATTGAAGTTACTTTAATTTTTGGTGAAATCTTACAAAATATGCATTTTGATATGATAAGTCATTATAAAATGATATGTGGTATGTTGATAAGTCGAACTTTGATATAATTGAGTCATGTAAAGCATGTTTTTATTGTTGTGAAGATTTTTCCTCATAACATAATGTTGAGCCTTATGTGTGGTATTTAAAGTTTTGAATTGCCTTGTGTAAGTGATATGATTGATATTGTTATTGGTTGGGCTGATAGTCTTGAGTCTATTCCCTCCTTCTAAAGATTATTTGTGTCATTCGGGAACGAATATTATTAAAGGGGAATAATGTAATGTTTCGAAAATCCAAGACGTGTCTTAGAGTCTAACATAGGTGTCATGAGGTGTATACACTTATTAAGGACTATTTTAATATTTATAGGTTATACATGAAGTCTAGAAACCAAAACGTCCAAGAACGTCCATGACGTCCGAAAACTAGTTCTAGTAGGTACCAGCGTGCTTTAGCCTGTTTTACAAACTTTTACTAGTTGGAAATTCATGAAATCTTATGGAAGACTGTCTAACTTTTTTTTAAAGCTGATTCTTGGTCAAAACGTCTGGGTACAACTCCCCAAAGACCAACCAATGGCCCTTGAAAAGGACCCTAGCACGTAGGAGGCAACAAAGCCCAGGCAGTGTACAACCACGAGATGCAACGGACGGATCATGTATAGATCGACGGGGTGTCGATGCCAAACGTCGACCAACACTTAGAAAAATTCTTGAGCCCCCGTCCGGACAAGTCTCTAAACAAAACTACACGGAGGGAGCCTGGCCGTCGATGGACCAACGATCCGTCGATGGGCCAACAATTTTCCTACACTTTTTAAGTTAAACTCATTTAATTATCTAAGGGTTTAGGTGGTTAATTAGGTGTTTAAGGGAGTCTAATTAATTTAATAAGCTCCCCATATAAATACCCCAACCACAATTAATTAAATTACAACTCTCAAAACAAATCCTATTCCTTCTCTCTTCTTTTTCTCTCTATTGGAAGACACCATTGAAGACAATCTAGGGGAGGGATTTGGGGGCTGCCAAGGGACGAATTCACCATCAATTCTTCATAAATTAACAAGGTATGAGATCTAATTCACATTTGAGACCTCTTTCTCAAAGTGTTCCTTAAAAATTGATTTGCAAAGATGAGTTTTCAAGTGGGTTTTCATCCAATACGAAATTGATGTTTCGAATTGATTTGATTATGTTTTCTATTATATAATATGAATTTATTAACATGTATTCTAAACTAATATTTATATATCTTGACTATTTGGTCTTGGTTGTAGAAGATGACCCTTGACCCTTAACCCTAGGTTTGATATTTATATTAATTAGGATTAACTTGGTTATGGATTGAATTGATATTATATGATGTGCTTATATCAATATTTAACAAATTAAAGATAATTGTAGTCTTCTATGCTAGTTCTTGAGATGATGATCTAGGTTAGAAAGTGAATTGATCTAAGTATATTTTCTTAAGCGATGATCTAGTATTGAGTTGTGCTATAATGTTTATCCCAGTCTTGTAGTCATGTTTATTAATGGCCTATGATGATTTACACCCAAGAATTTGGTTGAATGAGGGTTTATTGTAAGACCTTGATAATGAACTATGAAGGAGACTTGGTAAGTCTTGTGATCTTTATCCTTTACTTCAAATTATGGTAAATTTTGATTAAGTCATGATAATGTATCGGAGTATGCCTTGTATTAGGATAGATAGGGTGGTATAATGTTGAATTGAAATGTATTAATTATGATTTTGAGGTTTATTAAGATGTAAATTTAATAAGGATAGTTATGACTACCAATGTTCCTTATTATGATATGAAATGCTAACATGCTTATATCACTTATATGAATTGTAATGAATGGACTTATAGTCATGCAATTCTTATTGAGCTATGATGATGATGAATTTATAGAGAGGATAGACCCTATGACCTAAACTAAGTTATGATTGATAATAAAGGTATAGAAGACATTTCAATAAAGGGACTTAGATTACCACTGGGTGAACTTGACAATGGGAGGTGATGAATTCTCATAGAGGAAGATTTACATTATGGTTCTAATGTGGTGTTGACTCCCCTAGTAGGCATACTCATCCAATGGATTCCCATGAGAGGAGGTCCCAATTTCCAAGTGGTATGTAGAGGGAGAATACATGTCTCTTAGTTCTTGAACTATGTTTCCCCCATAAGAAGAGTAGCTAGTGGATGTACGTAAAAAGTTATATTTAGGTTTTGTTTTACTTTGGCCGGTAGAGCACCTTCCATCGGTGTAAGTTTTTACAACACCAGATTCAACACTTAGCTCATGTGGTCTTTGTCGGTTAAGGAAAGTGTTCTCTAAATTAAATTGAACAAATGAAGATGAACTAACTGAGGTTACTTGAGAGGTTTGACTTAGCCTAGGTAGGGGTATGGGACTCAAACTATGCCTTGCACTGCTTTGGCATGATGGAAGCTTTAGGAAGTTGATATTATGTATGTATATGGTAATGAATGAAAAAGATGATAGTATGATGACTTTACATATAAATGATATTATTTGGTGATTGATACTCTTATGAACATATAATTGGTCTATGTTGTTAAAAGTATGATGTTGTATATCCGTAGAAAGGTTATGTAATGTGAAGTTTAATCTTAGCCATGAGTCTTCTTAGGTCACTTGATTGAGTTAGGTTAGGAGGCTTTGCTTTGTTATTGCACTCGTTGGCTTTATGAGGATTCATGGGTAATAGTCTTGTATTATTACGATATGATGAACTTTTATCCATGCTTTGTTGTGTAATTACTTGATGGTAGAGTTATATTGGATTATGGGTTAAGGTATGTTAACAAATATGTTATTTGCTTTGACTTGATGAATATGCCTTTTTGATTTGTATGATATCCTTTGTTATGCATAACGTTTTTCAAAGAATAAAATGACATATTTTGATAAATGTCCCTCTTCATTGGCATGATTTTAAAGTATGTGTGCATATGGTCTCATACTTAGTACAAGTGGCGTACTAACCCCATTTCTTCCTTTTTCCCGAACATTTTAGGTTCCAGTTGTTGAAGTGTTTGGAAGGCAACTTGAAGAAGGCTTGGATTCTTGATCATCCAAGTAAGGGTAGGTCCTCATTGTCTGAGGGTGATGCCAATATCGAGCTTATGGTGTTGATTTAGGTTTAAGACTCTTACATTCTATCTCATTTCATTTGAGTACGGATTTGTATAAAGCCTATATGTGGCTTTGTTTACTTTAATGTAGGGATATGCCTAAATTACTAGTCATGCTAGATGGTTATGAGAGGAGACGATCATAAAGAATATGTTCTATCATATACATATGTGTGTGTGCAATAAAAGTAGAAGGCTATGTAACCTTCATATACGAAGGGTCTATGTATACTCGATATATATATTATGTATATGTGTGTGCAATAAAAGTAGAAGGCTATGTAACCTTGCTATACGAAGAGTCTATGTATACTCGATATATATATTATGTATATGTAGAGGTCCATGTAAACCTTCAAGTACAAGTAAAGAAAAGTTCTAAATTTTCTGCTAAATTTGACCTATGAATGTAATTATGTAAACTAGGAGGCTAGTCTTAGTCCTCAAAGAGGAGTACGAACCCAGTTACGTCTAGGGGGTAAAATCGGATGTGACAACTTTCTCATCTTTATAAAAACAAACATTTACTTTTGTTCACTTGATAATTACACTGTTAATGGAATTTCTTTTAAAAAAAACCCCTCCCCTTTACTTACTTGTTTCGAAAAGACATTGACTAAACGAGCATAAATGTTGGTTAAAGTTAAGTCTAAACTAGTTTCCTCATAGGATCAACCCTGTGACATACCGAGACCATACCTTCGAATATATGGAACTCTCAGAGTGCAACCGTCATACTTGACCTCTCGGAGGTCATGTACATACCCTTTCGTATTGTTCATCACATATAAACATATGAAAAGTAGTGCAGAATTAAAACGTTAAATTCTATAAGTCTTCAAAAACACTTTTAAATAAAACTCATAGGAAATACTAAGTCTCATTTCATCAAGTATCAGACAGATGAGTACTTTGGGACACACTTATACACAATAGAAATATAGTAATACTTAGTCTATTACAATACTTTGATAAAGAAAATAGCAAACATCTATGCCCTCTAGTCAAATAAGGATATATTTCACTTCACTTGAATGATGTCATGATCAAATTCTTGATTCCCAAATGCTCCGCACCTACCAACCACAATAGAGTTATAACAGTATGGAATTAGTACAACCACTGGTACTAAGTATTGCATAATACATAAAAATTATGAAAACGGACATTTATTGGAAATATGCATCTTTTTCATTTAAAAATCATAATATAATCATAACAATAACATTTAATAACTTAGAAACACATACGGTACCATTTCAGCAATTTAGTATATTTTTAAGATCACTTTACAGTGAGCCAATTCACTGTACAGTGAAGTGCCTTAACTTCAATTTAGACACTTTCTATCATGTAATCCCTTCAGTAAAAGATAACTTAAGAGTCACTTAAGTAAGACAAAGAGAGACCGCCCATACACCCTCTGTAGGAACAACTAAATTATCCTTAAGACCACCTATACTGAGAAAAACAAACTTACAATACATCTTACTTATGAAATGAGATCCTTCTACCAAAGGTGATTCTATGTCTCACTTGAGTGAGTTGTGAAGCGACCGTCCATACAATCTTCTAGACACACACTTAAGAAATCCTATATATTACCTAGGATAATAATATTCTCACTCAATAAAACAACATATAGATAATATGACATTCTCCTTCCAAAGGGTATCAAAAGACTTAATTAAGTAAATTAAGAAGATAATGTCTATGATTGTACTCTTCAATATTACCTAAGTAATCTAAAGATTACATAAGGATTAGGTCATGTCTACATATTCAACTCGTTCCCTAACTAGAGTCATTCTTAAGAATTATCTAGGTAAGATACAAAGTGACCATTTCCATGCCCGCTTCACACCTTAACTAGAAAACCCTTAACTACTCTAGATAAGTACTTTTTCATTGAACATGCTTTCTTAACTTTACTTATTACATTAATTTGTTCATTTAAGACTCATTTATCACATAAGGACATTCAAGTAATGTTCTTGGACAAGACATAGGGACTCTCACTAACATCTTTAAAGCCTATTGTGTAATGTCTAGATAGTGTCTCATACAAACACCTAAACTTCATAGAACTTCTCTAATGCTAGTAGGCATCCCACATGATGAGAATAGGAAATACCCGACATAGACCATGGTATCAAAGAATGGAATCCGGAGAGGTAACCTATACTTCGATAGAGGGTGTTCTACTTGTCAAGGTAGAACTTGGACACATCCTATGTCGGCACCTGGTTAAGGAATATGAAGGGTGTTCTTTGTACTCTAGTCGGATTCTTTAACTAGAGCTACTTCCCTTACCATACTCACTCGGTTCTTTGTTCTCATAGAGTAATTTACATTAAAGGTTCATATAAAGGGGTTCCATATCAGGTTCATAACCCAATCATATTTACCCTACGAAAGAGGTCAACTAGGGCTAGCTTACAATGGAAACAAGAAGCATAGATTGATATGATGTCGTTCCAGCCAACCAACCTTCAGTCATTCATTCATTATAAGAAGGATAGCATTACGACTTTGACTTCAAGGTTCATAACCTTACCACTAGGTTCTAGGATTCACATAAAGGACCTTGTTAACATCTTTCAAGTTCTCATGTCATTCATACATACAAGACTAAGAGGATTTAGCATCCTAAGTCAAGTCATTCACATTCATATATGCATCAAGTACGGGACACTAGTCTACCACAGAAGACAAACTAGGACTTCTCTTTATCACATATTACATATCATACTCAAGAAGCACATAGGCACAACCTTCATCACCTTTAGATCATCCTATACACTACTATAACATCATCAAGATAGGCATCATAAGACACAATAACCAATTAGGAAGAACCATGCATCATCCCTAAGACTAAACACATAAAGTCATAGTTATAGTCTAACATGATTATCTAATATCAATTGAAGAACCCATACTCTCACATTACTTCACATGTAGATAGATATGATCATACTTCACATATATCAACTTCACAAATTCATCATAATACTTCAAGTAGTGTGGACAAGGACATGATCGTCATAATACATAAAGTAATGCCGACAAGGCCACATCAATTGGAAATAAAGCACTTAACACTACCACCATAAATGGAATCGAAACATAATTAAAGTCTAATTAACATAAAATTAAGTTAATTAGGGCAGTGTACCACCAATCCATCCCCAACACTTCAATCCAATGCTAAATAATCAAATTCAATACAATAAGGCTCTTTCTCATGGCCATGAACATCAATTCAATACATAAACTACAATACTCAATGAATGTAGGTAAATTCAATATAGATTTGTCAATCTAAGACAACATATACATCAATTGAATATAATTCTGACATCATTCAATAGCCCACAGAAAACTACATTAGAATTCATAAGAATTAAGTCGAAATCACTTAACCCATAAAGTAGTAAAAAACTAGGGTTCATCAATTGTCATGACCCAAAAGCACCCCTTAGAAATTAGGGAGAATACTTGGGTCTTGACCAGGCGTACTTGACACTTCGGGATATTGTACAAACCCTTTAACTATCTTTCATTACATAAGACATGAAAAGTAAAGCAGACAGAAAACTTTTCACGACATTTAATGTAAAAAATAATCTTTTATAAATACAAAGAAAAATCTTACCGTCACAAGAAAAACTTAAAGACACGACATAAATAACTTAGGGACACGACCCTTTTCAGTTGAAATAAATACATAAGAAAAACTTATACAAAATGAAATGAAATAAGAACTATGCCATCAAATATTTGAGGACATACTTCGTCTTGAGAGAATCAAATCCCAAGATTGCCTTCTAAACTTCAACCTTGCTTCCAATCCCTATAACTATAGAGTACAGAAAAGTATGGGGTTAGTACATATAATGTACAAAGTATGGCATATGCAAAAACATGTAAAAAGGGACATTTTAGTAAAAAAACATTTTCATTCCAATTAAGTAAAACATTGAAGAATATAGAAACAAAACAACATAAGAAACAGTATTTAACACTTAGAGAAGAATTTCCATAATTTTCTCAAAAAGGATCATTTTATAGTAAACTTCCAAATGTTACAGTAACTTCTTTTAACTTTACAGTGAACTATCCCTATTCCAAAATAGTGAACTTCCAAAGACAAGAAAAGAGGAAGTGAACTCATTTCCGTAGGAGTTTTGCTAACTAAGGTTATCTTGTTACTCACAAAGGTAAGATATGAAGGAAGTACACATACACCTCCTTCAATACACACAAAAGTCATCCTTGAGACTACCCCTTTTCGTCTTATTGACCTTAGGAGAACAAGCCCCCACTCAATGACAAGACAATACAGGATAACTCAAGCAACACACCAAGACTTCCCTTTTCGAATGTCTACTTAGTATAATGAGTAGATGGCGTCCCATACCATAACCTATCCTAAGTAGCACACTCTTTTAGAAGGCGTAGTACCAAGACTCCCCTTTCAGAAGGTCTACATAGTGCAATTGATAGATAGCGTCCCATTCCACTACCTACCTTCAGTAGTACGTTCTCTTCGAAGACTTAGTTCATTCAATTCATATAAGGCTCACCAAGACTCCCCTTTTGGAATACCTACCTAGTACAATGGATAAATAGCGTTCAATTCGACTACCTACCCTAAGTAGTGAACTTATTTAGAAGACTTAGAACTTTTATTTATTTTTTTTCTAGTTAGCTTAACTGACATAGACAGTAAGAACTAAACATGGAATCCCGATATTTCCATTATAGGAAAGGGTCCCCTCACTTGTCTAGCTGAGGTCTTACTTTTGTTTTTAACTTTTACATGGCTTTCCCAATAGCTACACCTATGCGGGCGCATACTTAAGGGATAAGGAGATTGCTAAAAAGTAACTCATTTTCTACTAATGAGGAGTACTCATATCAAGATTTACATTGGAATACAACATCTCAACTCACTAAGTGTAACCACCTCTTCTCAATATCCTCTCGGTCCAAGGCATAACTCCTCACAGATTCTCAACATTCACTAATAAAGGTCAAGGATAACTTTTGGACTTCACATCTAAACTCACGAAGGGTATCCATCCTCCAGACTACATTAGAAAGCTCTTGGGATTAGTGAGGTTGCTACTAAACAATTCATCTCAACTCACAATAAGTGTTCACCCCAAAACTACCTTCTTTGACTTAACTTAGCTTCATTCATTAATTCAAGCGTGAGTGTGTGTGCTCAAATGAACACACCTTGCACATAAGCATCATTTCATTAACATTTTATTCTATGCATAATTTAGACCTTCATTCATCACATCAAACAGTTTCCATGCTTCACTTAATCATATGATTCATTTAGGCATAGTCTCTAGCGTACTTTTCATAACAAGCTTCATAAAAACACATTAACAAGAATAGCTTCATTTCAATTTTTCTTCACATAACACAACTTCATGGCCTGATTCACAATGCAGAACTACACATTCATACAAATAAAGTAAACACCTGAACCATGAAGGTGGACCATACCACTCAAGAGCATTTCAAAATTAAAGCTAAATAACATAACCAACTTACCCTTTTATCAAAGATTCCATAACCTATAAAATTTTTCTCAACATTTCATAATAATATATCCCTTAGGGAATTAGATAAACCACAATATCAACTATAATAAACCAAAGCTCAAACACTACCCCAATTCATGCTCATTTAACCCATTACATATGCTAATGTTTGATAAAAATCTTTAACATGTTTTCATTGAAGTTTTAGCTTTAAAATCACCAACACAAACTATAAACATCATATATAAATCATTTAAAACGTTATCATGCAAGACCCATATTTAGAGTTGAAGATTGAAGAAACCAGGGTTAAAAACCATTTTTGAAAATTCATTAGAAGGGACTTCTTGAATGGAAGAGACTTCAACGATGGATATCATACCTCGCATTGAAGAAACCCCAAATATTTTTGAATAAGAACTTTACAACCAACAACCCATCTAGACCTTCTTGAGTTCTAGCTTCCAAGGAGAATTGGGAGAGTTTTAAGAGGGAGGGGTTTTGGGTTTTACGAACTGAGGTCAAAAATTAGGTATTAGGGTTTAAAACATCTTAATATACCTAAATGACCCTAAAAATATCACTTAAGGTTTATAAAAGACTTGGGGTGAATTTACCAAACACCCCACGTAATTACAGGAAAAAGGCAGCTTTTGGGGCAGTCTCACTGACTGATCAACCAACGGACCATTTGTCCATCAACGGCCCGTTGATGACGTATATTTGGTTGATACTTAGCCTCATTAAAGACCAAGCCATCCTACCTATAAGGTCCAATCGACATCCATGGTCGATGAACCGTTTGTTGACCAACAGACCGTCCCTTGGGTCATACTTTTGTCACTATTCGGAGGTGGGGTAATCTTCTAGGGCAACTCATGGGTCCTAGGTGGGGTCGTTCCCGGACGTTAAACCCCTAAACATAGTCTTCTATGTCTTAGGAAAATCTTACACCAATTTCAAGCAAAATGAATGCGTAAAACTCACTGAAACACATCAAGACACACAAGCACTATCTAAGGCATATCTTCCAAACATCATGGACGTTCTTGGACGTTTGACCTCCAAACTTAACCAAACATCATATACTGCCTAGGGACACTAATATAACCAATTTTAACCAAAAATTAACTCAAGAAACAATCACAAAGATCTAGTTAACCTTAGTTCATTTTAGGGTGTTACATTCTCCCCCACTTGGAACACCAATTGTCCTCGAATGGCACTAAAATTGTTAAGACCCTCAAGGACTAACTTCGCATAACATAAGACATTAAAATCAAGGATTAAACATAATAGTCAAGGCACCACCTAACAAGGAGAACAATTTCACACTTTCAAACACATTGCAACACAAGCACTTGAGCAAAACTTTTGCATTTCAAAATCTTCTCTTATCCTTCACTTCTGGAGAAACTACCTTGTCCAACATTAAACATTCTCATATGCAACACTTTTCCACACATTATAACTACAATTCAAGACAAAGCAAGTTTTTTCAAAAATGAAAATTTTCACAATGAGCATCACTGTAGTGTAGGCTACTTAGCAAAACTTCACAAATTCAATGTCACTTTCATTTCTTTACACAGGAGGAACTTTCTTCTCCAACATTAAAGATGCTTATAAAAATCATTTCTAAACACATTGAAACCACGGTTCATGAAAAATGAAAATTCTAAAAATTTGGACTTCCTTAAAGTAAACTCAAAACTTCACTGTGTCACTCTCTTAAAAAATCAATAATGAACCTTTCAAGCAACATTAACAAAGAAGGTGTAAAAACATGAGAGACAAGATCACACTAACTTACTCCAAAGAGACTTAAGTAACAGTAAGCGCAATGTGAGAGTAGCATCCCATACTACCACTCCCACTTAGTGACCTTTGATGATTCTCTTGGACTAAGCACACTACATGCCATTCTACTTGATATCTATTATGCAAAACTTAGATTTGACTTGCTTCTTTAACATTAGACCTTAAGTCATCTAACTTCATATACAACACATGATAACTCATACTATTAAGCAAGACTCTTAATCATTACCAAACTATAAGGATTTGGTCTCAAGCTTGAATAAGAACAAAAAGAAAAGATGAGAATATCAACTACCTTTCTACTAAACACATTCTCCCCCCTTAGGTCAAAGCAATCATCAAGGTTTTATTCTTCAAAGTACCATTATATATCTCACAAGGTAGGAACTTACACTACCCTTAGCTCATGCACATCAAGACTAAACATCAACCTTACAAGTTAAGCATAACACTTTTCTCTTAGGATTCAAGCCTAGACAAACTTTTTTTAACATCACCTCATTCAACACTTAGGCACCACTTAACTCAATCTCATCGGACAAAACTCCCATAATAGGTATTCATACCACATTTCCTCCTTAGAGTAAACCTATACAAGAACTTCAACCGAATCATAAAAAGAACTTTGAAATATTAACCACACAAGAGGGTTGCCCTCAATTCCTGCAAAATCTCCACATTCTCTCAATATTCATCAAATTTACACCTTAAATCTTTCTACCACATTGAACATAATCACAAGGTAACTCATTTCCTATCAAAGGAACGTCATTCATTCATTACAACTCTTACCATGACATAACCATAAAGTTTCTCATCATAACACTCTCAATCTCATAAATCAAAGATAGTCATAAATGGAATCACATCACAATTTTCAAAAGAATATTCATAGTATATCTTCTAGCCAGAAAACCATCATAAGAATCAAAACTCACATTTCTCTCCTCAAACATAGAAACATCTCCCTTCTAGGAAATTACACCTAAAAGACTACGAGACAAGGTCACATAAGAGACAGAGACCTTATGGAGTTATGTTCTATGGCACGATTCAAGAATAATGAAGAAAGTGAAACTCTATCATCCTGTAGCCTATTGTCCATGGATATGTCGCGACTCACACCAATGACCAATATACTACTAGACATGGCTTGTAAGACTTTTAGACCCTAAACTACTTCTTATAACCTTATGCTCTGATACCAAGTTTGTCATGACCCGAAAGCACCCCCCAAAAGTTAGGGAGAACCTTTAGGTCATGACTAGGCATACTTGACCCTTTCGGGTCTTGTACAAGTGCTTTAACTATCATTCGTTACATAAGACATGAACAATAGTTTGAAAATAAAACTTTTCACGATCTTTAATATAACAATAAATCATTTATAAATACTAAGAAAATCTCATTTTCATAAGCCAAACATAATGGCACGACTTAAATAACTTATGGACACAACCCTTTACATTTGAAAGAAATACATAAAAGGAACTTATACAAAACTAAAAGAATTAAGAACTATGCCCTCGAACATATGAGGACATACTTTGTCTTGAGAGAATCAAATTCCAAATTTCCTTCTAAACTTCATCCTTGATTCAAAAACATATACTTATAGAGTATAGAAAAGTATGGGGTTAGTTCAAATGATGTACTAAGTATGGCATAAGCAAAAACATGCAAAAAGGGACATTTTAGTAAAAACACATTTTCATGCCAATTAACTAATACATTAAAGAATATAGAAGCAAAACAACATACGAAACATCATTTAACACTTAGATAAGAATTTCCATAATTTTCTCAAAAAGGTGCATTTTACAGTAAACTTGCAAATGTTACAGTAAATTAATTTGACTTTACAGTGAACTATCCCTATTCAAAAATAGTGAACTTTTAAGGCCAAGCAAAGAGGAAATGAACTCATTTCCATAGGAGTTTCCCTAACTAAGGTTATCAGGTTACTCACCAAGGTAAGACATAAAGATAGTACACATACACCTCCTTCTATACATAGAAAAGTGATCCTAAAGACTACCCCTTTTTGGCTTACTAACCTCGAGCGAACAAGCCCCCACTCAATGACAAGACATTAGAGGAATGCTCAAGCAACACACCAAGACTCCCCTTTCGGAATGCCTACTCAATTCAATGAGTAGATGGCGTCCCATACTACCACCTACACTAAGTAGTACACTCTTTTAGAAAGCTTGTCACCAAGACTCCCCTTTCGGAAGGTCTAATAGTGCAATGGATAGATAAAGTCCCATTGCACTCCCTACCCAAAGTAGTAAGTTCTTATTGAAGACTTAGTTCATTCAAATCATATAATTCACTAAGACTCCCTTTTCGGAATGCCTACCTAGTGCAATCGATAAATAGCGTCCCATTCCACTACCTACCCTAAGTAGTGCACTCTTTTAGAAGACATAGCACTTTCATTTCTTTTTTGGTAGTTAGCTTAACCGACATAGACCATAAGAACTAAACATGGAATCCCGATATTTCCATTATAGGAGAAGGGTCCCCTCACTTGCCTAGGTGAGGTCTTACTTTTGTTTTCAACTTTTACATTGCTTTCCCAATATCTACACCTATGCGGGCGCATACTTAAGGGATAAGGAGATTTCTACTAAGTAACTCATTTTCTACTAATGAGGAGTACTCATCTCAAGAGTAACATTGGAATATAACATCTCAACTCACGAATTGTAACCGTATCTTCTTCATATCCTCTTTGTGCAAGGCATAACTCCCCACGGATTCTCAACATTCACTACTAAAGGTCAAGGATAAATTTTTGACATGATATCTTAACTCAAGAAAAGGGTACCCATCCTCCAACATACATTAGAAAGCTCTTGGGAATAGTGATATTGCTAATAACAATTCATCTCAACTCACAATGAGTGTTCACCCCAAAAAATCCCTCTTTGACTTAACTTAGCTCCATTCATTCATTCAAGTTTATGTGTGTAAATGAACACACCTTGAACATAAGCATCATTTCCTTTACATTTAATTCTATACATACTTTAAACCTTTATTCATCACATCACACACTTTACATGCTTCACATCATATAATTCATTTAGGAATACTCTCTAGTGTACTTTTCATAACAAGCTTCATAAAATCACATTAACAAGAATAACTTCATTTTCGTCTTTTTTCACATAATATGCCTTCATGGACAAATTCACAATTCTCAAGTAACTACACATGCATACAATTCAAGTAAACACCGCCACCAAGAAGGTGCACCATACCACTAAAGAGAATTTCGAAATTAAAGCTAAACAACATAACTAACTTACACATTTATCCAAGTTTCCATCACCTAAAACATATTTCTCAATGTTTCATCATAATATATCCCTTCAGGCAGTAGCTAAAGCACAATATCAACCATAATAAACCAAAGCTCAAAGATTACCAATTCATGTTCATTTAACCTATTCCTTAAGCCAAGGTTTGATAAAAATATTTAACATGTTTTCATTGAATTTATAGCATTAAAATGACCTACAAACATTAGAAACATCATATTTTAATCATTTAAAACATTTTCATGCAAGACCCATATTTAGAGTTGAAGATAGAAGAAACTATAGGGTTTAAAACCCCTTTTTCAAAAATCATTAGAAGGGACTCCTTTAATGGAAGAGAGTTCAAGGATGGATACCATACCTCTCATTTAAGAAACCCCAAAGATTGTTGACGAAGAACTTGACCACCTACAGCCCTTTCTAGCCCTTCTTGAGTTCTAGCTTCCAAGGAGACTTGAGAAAAACTTTTAAGAGGGAGGGGTTTTCTGTTTTAGGAAATGAGGTCTAAAATTCGGTCTTAGGGTTTAAAACATGTTATATACCTAAAAGACCCTAAAAATATCCCTCAAGGTTCATCAAAAACATGGTCTGAATTTACCAAACACCCCAAGTCATTACAGGAAAAGGCATCTTTTTGGGCAGTCTCACATACGGATCAACCAACGGATTGTTTGTCCATCAATGACCCATTGGTGGGGTGTGGTTGGTTGAGACTTAGCATCATTCAAGAGCAGTCTATCCTTCCTAGCATGTCCAATCAATTTCCATGGTCAATGGACCGTTGGTTGACCAACGGACCGTCCCTTGGGTCGTCCTTTGGTCACTGTTTTGCACCTTCTTTCCAAGAGGTGGGGTCCTCTTCTAGGTCCCCTCATGGGTCCTAGGTGGGGTCGTAACCCCTAAATATTTTAATCTAGGTCTTAGGAACATCTCGCACAAATTTCAAGCAAAATGAACATGTAAAGCTCTCTCAAACACATCAAGACACACAAACACTATCTAAGGCATATATTCCGAATGTCATGGATGTTTGACCTCCAAGATTCAAACACTGCCTAGGGACAAAGAAATAATCACGAAGCTCTAGTTCACCTTAGTTCGTTTTAGGGTGTTACATCAATTACATGGGTTCGTAGGTCAGTTGAGTTAAAATCATCTAAATAACAACAATTCTATCTATATACAATGCTTTAAAACAATTATACAGAACACACGGATAGATCATAAAATTGGACAATTCATCTTTAAAACTTTAGAAAACTATTTGAATGTTGGGCCCCTTGATGAATAGAATATCAAGGATCAAAAACCATACCTCACTGAAGCTGATCCACAAATTTGATTAAGAATCTCCACTCAATTCACCAATCCACGCCCTTCCTTGTGTTTTGGCTCCATTTGAAATCTAGAGAATTTCTAAGGGATTTTGGGTTTTGATTTTGAAGAATGAAATCTTCTAAGTGTTAAAGGCTTCTAATCATGTTAAAAATACCCAAAAGACACTTTAGTAACCTCCATTTCTCTTATTTGGAAGTGGGGTAAATTTACAACTTCACCCATAGACTTAACAGTAAACTGCACACAGGAGACAGCACTGTCGACGGATGGCCACCAACGGACCGTTCCTCAATCGACGGACCGTTATTTTTTTCCGTGGTTTGGTACTGAGGGTAGTTCTTGGCATGGCCTTCACCCACGCCTAAGAACTGACCCACGACACCCATAGACGGGGCGTCATGTGGCCCACAAGCCATCTACTACCTTCGTCGTTTGGGTCTATCTTGGATAGTCTTGGCTCAAGGAAAGGGTCCTTCCTCAGGAACCCTTGGTTGGTCCTTGGGGACATTCACCTGTACGTTTCCTGTCAAAATATGTTCATGAGTTTAGGACATACCACATCAATTTATCAAAATGAAGATGTAAAAATCGATGAAACATTCCAAGACACACAAGGTTGTTTCAAGGGAAACTTTTCGAATGTTATGGACGTTTCTGAAGGACCTTATAACTTCATGAATCACACATAAACGCATAAACCACATATCAGGCACATATGACTTAGTCGTCGACGTCTCGGTTTTCCCTTGACGTTTGACTTCCAATACACCTTAAACTCTAGACACAACCTCAATACAACATTATAGACAAATTTAGGACCTAATACCATCATGAAAACCATGTCGGGATCTAGTTTCACCTAAGTCATTTTCGAGATATTACAATATCCCCCACTATGACAACATTCATCCTCGAATGACACTTTGCCACTCTCTAAAGATTTAGAAGAATGGAGATTCAGCTAGAAACTCATGAACATATCATATAACACATTATAAAAGAGAAACATCAATTTAACATAATCAAGAGAATCACAACACAACAAGAAGTTAGAAACAAATGTACAAATCATTATAACATCAAACTCACATCCTTCATTCTAAATAGAATCAATATCATGCTCGTATTCATCAGTTCTGACTACCTTACAACAATTTTGGACCAACAAATGAATTATTCAAAATCTAAAAATCTTCACAGTGAGCAGATTTTTCCCTGGCAGCTTTACAGTCAACTATACAATTTTTTTTCAAAAATGCAAGTTTTAGGCAATTCATGATGGAAAAATGCTAATATCCAAGATCAAATCACATAAACACATCTTACAGAATAATCATAACTTCATGGAATGCACAATGCAAAGAATTAATTAAAATTAATTTTGAAAAGACCCCTAAATACAATGCACATGCAACATTGCTTCTATGACTTTCTGTCCCATCTACTAACCATTAGGAGCAACTTGCTTACCGTCTCTTCCTTTAGCCACAATGGTAGGACAATATCTCACCTTGTGTACATCTTTACCACATCCAAAACAATTCTTGGTACACAATAGACATTTTCCATAGTGCCTTTTTCCACAAGAAACACATGTAGGTTTTCCATTTTGAGAACCACCTCCTTTCTCAAATTTCACCTTAGCACCTCTAGGTTCTTCTTGAGTTTGAAACCTATTTTTGAACCTAGATTGACCTTGATCACTTGAACCACTTCTTGTCATGTTCCTAGAAATCCTTCCAAGTTTAGACTCCTCAATAGATTGAGCATACACCATGAGTCTAGCTAAGGTCATATCATCATCTAGCATGATCGTACGACATTCTTGCCTCACTAGATAGGAGACACCCATCATAAACCTACTCATCTCATCCCTAGGGTTAGACACTAAGGATGGTGCGTATCTAGACAGCATTGAGAACTTCAAATATTACTCCTCAACATTCATATTGCGTTGCTTGAGATTGATAAATTCCTCTACCTAAACTTACCTCCTCTCAGGGGGAACATAATTTCCTAGAAAAGCTTCATTAAATTCTTCCCACTATATAGGACCCGACTCAACCGACCTATTATCCTTTCACTGAGTGTAACACACTTGAGAAACATCCCTCAATTGATATAAAGCCATCTCCGACTTATCCGAAGATGTAACCCCCATATCACTCAACACCTTGTACACACCATCGAGAAACTATTGGGGATCCTCCCCCACCTTAGATCAAGGAAATGTAGGAGGATTAATCCTCACACGATCACTCAAACTAGATGCCAGTGTTCTCCACGACATTCTCTTTAGGTGACATACTCATATTCACATGGGTAGTCAAAGTTCGGGCTATAGCAAGTAAAGCCTCTCTAATTTCCCCATTAGTCATTTCCAGGGGAACCACCGGAGAAATTATTACCTTGACCTCTAATATGGACTTGATCACCTTGACATCATTCTCCTCAACCCTCCTAGCCGGTGTCCTCCTCGTATTCTTCTTCCTAGAAATACAAGGAAAATCATAAGAAAAGGGTACTCATAAAATTCACTCCACGGCATGACAAAGGAGTACAAAAGAAGGAAAACTCTATCGTCCTATGGCCGCACGCCCGTAGATGTGTCGCGACTCAGACGACCACTTTCGTAATCTATTCTCTCATACCAAACTTTTCACATCCCGAGACGATAACCTAGAAGATATGTCAATCTCGGGGTGCAACCGGCGCACTTGACCTCGAGGAGGTATTGTACAAACCCTTCGTATCGTTCATCGCATATAAACATATGAAAATTCGTGCGGAAATAGATAAACATTCTATAATTCTTTAAAGAGTCTATCATATAAAAGTCATAGGAAATACTACTTGACCTCTACGAGGTCTTGTACAAACCCTTTCGTGTCGTTCATCGCATATAAACATAAAAAAAGTAGTGCGGAATTAAAACTTTTGATAAACATTCTATAAGTCTTTAAAGACTTTATCATATAAAACACATAGGAAATACTAAGTCTCATTTCATCAAATCATAGACACAAGAGTACTTTGAGACACGTCCCGTACACAATAGAAATATAGTACTACTTAGTCTATTACAATACTTTGATAAAGGAATTAAAAGAAATATATGTCCTCGAGTCAAATGAGGACATTCTTCACTTCACTTGAAGGATGCTACGTTCAAAATCTTGCTACCAAAATTCTCCTCACCTACCAACCACTATAGAGATAGATAAAATCCGTGAATTAGTACAACCACATGTACTAGGTATGGCATAATGCATAGAAATTATGAAAACGAATATTTATTAGAAATATGTATCTTTATCATTTAAACATCATAATATAATCATAAAAATAACATTTAAAAACTTAGAAACACATAATATACCATTTGAGAAATTTAGTACATTTTTAAGACAACTTTACTGTGAACTAATTCACTTTTACAATGAAGTTCCTTCACTGTATAGTGAAGTGCCTTAACTTCAATTGAGACACTTTCTATCATGTAATCCCCTCACTAAAATCTATCTTAAGATTTAGTTAAATAATAAACTGAGAGACCGCCCATACACCTTCTCTAGGTACACCAAATGATCCTTAAGACCACCTATAATGAGATATACACACATACAATACATCATACACATGAACATGATATCTTCGTACCAAAGGTGATTCTAAGTCTCACTTGAGTGAGTTGTGATGTGACCAACCATACAATCCCTCTCACACACACTTAAGAGATCCTACAGATTACTTAGGAAAAGATCATTTTCACTTAATACAAAAACGTAAGATAATATGATATTCTCCTTCCAAAGGCTATCAAAAGACTTACTTAAGTAAATCAAGAAGATTACGTCCATGATTGACCTCTTCAAGATTACCTAAGTAATACTAAACACTATCTAAGTCTTAGATCATTTCTACATAATCAACTCATTCCCTAACTAGAGTCATTCATAAGACTTACCTAGGTAAGATAAGAAGTGACCATACATATGCCCCTTTCACACATTAACTAGACAACCCTTATCTACAATAGATAAGTATTTATTCATTTAACATTCTTTTTTAATTTAGGTCATTACATATATTAGTTCATTTAAAACTCATTCATAATATAAGGACATTCACGTAATTGTCTTGGAAAAGACGTAAGGACTCTCACTTATATCATCAATGCTATTTGTGCAATATCTAGATAACATCCCATAACCACCATCTGAACTTCATAGAACTTATCTAGTGCTAGAAGGTATCCGATATGATGAAAATAGGCAATAACCGACATATACCAAGGTAGAAAAGCATGGAATCCAGAGAGGTAACCTACTCCGATAGAGGGCGTTCTACTTGCCAATGGTAGAACTTTGACACATACCATGTAGGCACATAGTTAAGGAATATGAAGGGCATGCTTCGTACTCTAGTCTCATCCATTAACTAGAGCTACTTCCCTTATCATACTCACTCGGTGTTAGACTTTGTTCTCATGGAGTAATTTACATTAGAATTTCATATAAAGGGGTTCCATATCATGTTCATAACTCAATCACATTTACCCTACCAAAGAGGTAAACTAGGGCAACAATGGCAACAAGAAGATCACAATGATTTTCCTAAGGATTGAAATGATGACGTTCCAGCCAACGACCCTTAAGTCCATCATTCATTACAACAAGGACACCATTACGTCTTTCGACTTCAAGGTTCATAACCTTACCACTATATTCAAGGTTTCACATAAAGGACCCTCTTAACATCATTCAAGGTCTCATGTCAATCATGCATACAAGACTAAGACAATTTAACATCCTAAGTAAAAATATCTCATATTCACATTCATACATGCATAAAGTAAGGGACACAAGTCCACCACACAAGACACACTAGGACTTTGCTTTATCACATATTAAATATAATATTAAAAAAGAACATAGGCAGAACCCTCATAACCTTTACATCATCCTATACACTACTATAAAATCATCAATATAGCCATCATAAGAATCAACAAACAATTAGGAAGAATCATGCATCATCCCTAAGACTACACACATAAAGTCACAGTCATAGTCTAACATGATTATCCAATATAAATAGAAGAACTCATACTCTCACATTACTTCATATGTAGATCTATATGATCATACTTCACATAAATCAACTTCACAGATCATTATTAAACTTCCAGTAGTGCCGACAAGGCCATGATCATAATAATGCATAAAGTAACACAGACAAGGCCACACTAATTGCAAGTAAAGAACGTAGCACCGCCTCCATAGGTGGATCATATAAATCACAGAATAATTCAAGGCTAATTAACATAAAATAAAATGAATTAGGGAGGCATACCACCAATTCATCCCCAACACTTCAAAGCAATGCTAAATCATCAAATTCAATACTATAAGGCCCTTACGCATGGCGATGAACATCAATTCAATACATAAACTATAATCCTCAATTAATCTAGGTAAATTCAATATAGGTTTATCAATTTAAGACAACCTATACGTAAATTGAATACGATTCTTACATCATTCAATAGTGCATAGAAACCAACACTAGAATTCATAAGCATTAAGTCCAAATCACTAAATCCATAAAGTAGTCAAAAACTAGGGTTCATAAGTTAATTGAGTTAAAATAATCTAATTAACAACAATTCAAGCAATATACAATGCATTAAAACCTTTAATGCAAGAACCCATGGATAGATTATAAAATTCAACAATTCATCTTTGAAAACTTCATAAATCTCTTTGAATGTTGGGCCCCTTGATAAATAGAGTTTCAAGGATCAAAAACCATACCTCATTGAAGATTATCGACCAATTTTATGAAGAATCTACACTCATTTCTCCAATCCAAGCCCTTCCTTGTGTTTTGGCTCCTATGGAGTTCGAGAGAATTTCCAAGGGATTTTGGGTTTTGATTTTGAAGAATAAAATCTTCTAATTGTTAAAGGCTTATAAACATGTTTAAAATACCCAAAAGTACCTTTAGTAACCCGCCTTTATATTATTTGGACGTGGGGTGACTTACAATTTTATCCCTAGATTTGACTGTAAACTGCACACACGAGACAACACCATCGACGGATCGCCACCAACAGACCGTCCCTTAACCAACGAACCGTTCTGTTGGTCCATGGTTTGGAGCTGAGGCATTTCCCTTAGTTTTCCTTCTACCACACCTAAGAATTGACCCATGACACCCATCGACGGGGCGTCGACTAGACCATGAGTCGTATACTACCTCCGTCATTTGGGGCTGTCTTGGACAATCTTGGCTCAAGGAAAGGGTCCTTCCTCAAGGACCCTTGGTTGGTCGTTGGGGACTTTCACCTGGACTTTTCCGATTAAATTATGTTTGTATGATATATTAGGACCTACCACATAAATTTCATCCAAAAAGAACAGGTAAAACTCGACGAAACATGCCAAGACACACAAGGTTGTTTCAAGGCACACTTTTCGAACATCATGGACTTTCTTGAACATTTGACATACAAACTTCACGAAACAATAAACACTTCCGAAAAACACAATAATAACTCATTTAAGGACCTTATAACCTCATTAATCACATAGAAACACATATGAGGCACATATGTGACTTAGTCGTCGATCGTCTTGGTCGTCCCTTAACGTTTGATTTCCAATGCACCTAAAACTCTCGAAACTACCTCAATAAAACATTCTACACCAATATAGGACCTTATATAATTGTGACAATCATGTTAGGATATAGTGTCACCTAAGTCATTTTCGACGTATTGTAGGCCCCAACCTACTAGTTGGGTTCTTTACTTGATAACGATCACTAATGCTTCTTTAAGGAGACATAATTTGAGCGTATCAAAGATACATAGAGATTTTTCATCCAAGGATTTCACAAGTACGTACTGACTGGATCCAACAGGGAAAATTATGTGGCCTAAAAACGTTTTCGTAGTAACTTGAATTTTTCCAACCTTTTCCAGATTTGGAAGAAATTGGAGTCATTAAAGTCTAGGGAAATCTGATAACAATCGTTTAATTTATTTATGAATATGATCACTTTAGTAGATATCTAAGACGTTAAGGAACGCGTACAATTTTATGGAATTGAATTTGGGTGAGTAGAACTGCCGAATAGATCTTAGCGAGAATGGGTATTTTTTTAGTATCATTAGTTGAAGGTGTGTTGTGAAATGTGTTCTAAGAATTATTAAATTTTCTCACAGGTTCTGTGCAAGACGCTAAGGAAGAATGTTCCCCACCAGGGTGGGACTACTGTAGCGGGGTGGGTGACGCCATAGTTGGACAGCTGCGACTTAAGTCGGTAATAAACCCCTAAAAGATTTTATTCTACAATTTACGAACTTAAGAGCTAAGGAACAAACCCATGCGTTTTCTGGACATTTTTCAACCATTATTGTGTCTAGAGGTAAGATTTTCACTCCTCGAATCCATTTTGTGATTTGTATAATGGAATCTGGTGGGTAATTATCAATGGGGGCAGGGTTTTGATTTAGAAATAAAGGTGGGAAAATCCTTAATATGGATATTGGGATCATGGGTTTGATCAAGGGTTGATAAAATTGTTGGTAATTCGGATAATTAGTTATTATTTATTGATTTTCATGCTATATTAATTATTTGTAGATCAATAACAAGTGGAACGAATCTTTAAAGGGAAGAATAAGGTTTCATAGACGATTCAAATTTATTTTGAGGTTAGGTGTGGTTGTGATTTCACGATTGTGATATATATTTTTTCTTGCTTCATTATAATACTTGTATGTATACGAATGTTGAATTATTGATCACACTAATTGTAAATGACGATTGATGAATGATTAATTCCATGAATCATGACTTCATTGTATGATTATGAGAATATACTTATGATTGCGGTTATAAATTGTTGAATGGATCGGGTGTTGCGTTTCAACAAACTAACTTGTACAGTTTTCACGTTATACCATAAATATGGGATCGGTTGACACGTTCCGGCAAATATATTGGATCAAGAACTATGTTTTGATACTAAAAGTTTGGGTATGAGTTCCATGAAATGACCATTGACTAGTTGTAACTGTGTAATTGAGGAATGTTAAATTGTACTTTGTTTTGTAAATGATGATGATATTGCGTATGTTAGTGCATACATGTATTATTATGTTCTAATGACTTCTGTATGTTGCACTTAATGGGATAGCCGTGTGATCCTACCAGTTCATTGTGGTTGTAAACTGATATTGCACATGCTCTCTCCTTGTGGAGTAGAGGGCATCTTCAGGCTTCTACTAACAGACATCTCTTAGAAGATCAATAACCGTTCAAATTCATGAGTGAGTCAGTTCTTCCGGGCTTTCATAAGTTCTCTTTTCTGTTTATGTCCATACTTCGGACTTAGATGAGTTCTTTTGTTAGTTTTATAGTTTAAGGATTGTAACTCTTCTTCTTTAGACTTATGGTTGAAATTTAGATGTTATTGTTGAACTTTAGATGTTTCAGGCAAGTCGTATCAATCAATAAAAATTGTACGGATCGTCACTTCAGTAAGAGCTTCTCGCACTTTCTTTCAGCAAGTTTTTGCACGCGTTTCTGGGTTATTTTTTCTTTAATTCACAAATCTTTTAACTATATTCTAAGTCATTTTTCATTATTAAGTATGTAAATCATTCAACTAACTAATTTCCTCTCAAAATCATCTATCTAAACATTCAAGTTTTTAAAAATTCTCTTAAAGCTCACCTAAGGTTCTTGTTTCTCTACAAAGAACCTTAAAACATACAAGTAAAAAGTTCAGGATACAAAGAGAGACTTCCCATTCAAGACTTTCCCAAGTGATTCCACTATAAGAACTTCATAAAAGAGTTTCTTCTTAAAAGATCAAGCCAAAGATTCAAAGCTCAAAGACTTCCTCCATGGAAACTTATATTCTTCCTTAAGCTCAAGATAAATGAAATCTCTACCAAGATTTTCAGTCTAACAGCTTCATGATCAGCTATGTAAAGCTATTATTGTGTAAGACTAGTCCATTCTCATGCCTTACATATGTATAAATCAGTAAAAGATTCATTTGAGATTTTATCCTTGATTTTCAATATTCTGAGTTACATTGTTGAGTTACGAGTTCTTAATTCCTGAGCATTAAGTTATTTATCATCGTATTTAAATTATTGATGTTATTTGTCCATGATTATATATTTCAACATAAACCCTTCTATTGAGTTAAATTTGAGACTCTTTTCAAAACATATGATTTGTATTTAAATTGATTAATGAAGAGAACAAAAGATGAGTCTTGTCACATCCTGAGAGCACACAGTAGAAGATATGACACTCTCGGAGTGCAACTCAGTGAACTTGACATCTTGGAGGTCTTGTACAAGCCCTTTGACATAATTCATTGCATACATGTATGAAAAGTAGTGCGGAATTAAAACTTTTAATATGAAATATCTTAAAACATCTTTCATATGAAAATCATACAAAACACTAAGTCTCAGCATATGCCAATCTTAGACTCAAGAAAACCTGGGACACGGCCCATACAATATAAATATAGAAATACTTAGTCTATTACAATACTTTGAATTAAAGAAGTGTAAAGACAATTATGCCCTCGAGTCAAGTGAGGACATACTTCAACTTTGCTCGAATGATAACTAGATTCCAAGATTTACTTCAAGATGCTTCTCACCTTCCACCAACACCTTTAGATATAACAAAGTGTATGGACTTAGTACAAACACATGTACAAAGTATGACTTAATGCATAAAACATAAAAAACTGACATTTATGAGAAATGTGCTCTTTTTTATTAAAAAATCATATCATAACAATAAGAATTACATTTTAGCACCAAACAACACAATTAAAAGACATTACAAATAATACATAATATAAAGGAACATTCTAGTAAACCTAAAGTAAGCTTACAATGACTTTACTGTAAGTTCGTTGTCACTTCCGATAAAATTCCCACTTCACATTATAGCATCAATAACACCTACAAATCACCAAACCATGATATCCTCCTACCAAAGATGATTCTAAGGTTCACATGAGTGAGTTATGAAGCGACCGCCCATACAATCCCTTAAAACACACTTAAGAGATCGTTTAGAGTACCTAGGATAAAATTATTATTCTCATTACATATAATAACATATATATATATGTATATAATATGACATTTTCCTCCCAAAGGTTATCAAAAGACTTACTTAAGTAATGCAATAAGAGAACATCCATACACCCACTCCAAGATTACCTAAATAATCCTTAAGACTACCTAAGTTGAGATCATGTCTACTCATTCAAGTTACTTTCCCTATCTAGAGTCATTCTTACGACTTCCATAGGTAAAACATTAAGTAACTATTCTTATGCCCCCTTCATACCTTAACTAAGCAACCCTTCAACTACTATAGGTAAGTAATTAGTCATTAAGATACTTTAAAACTTAATACTTTATATTTATTAGTTTATTAAGAGATATTCATCACATAAGAACATTCAAGTAATGGTCTTGGAGAAGATCTAGGGACTCACTCGCTAACATCTTCAAAGACTAATCGTGCAATGTCTAGATAGCGTCTCATACTACCACCTAAACTTTCAAAAATTCTCCAATACTAGTAGGTTATCCCATATGATGAGAATAATGAATAACTAACATAGACCATACTAGCTATGCATGGAATCCGGAGTCATGAACCTACTCCGTTGGAGGTTTGTTCCACAGGCCATTGGTAGAACTAGGATACATCCCACGTAAGCACATGATTAAGGAATATGAAGGTTTCTTTGTACTCTAGCCTCACCCTTAACTAGAGCTACTTCCCAAATCATACTCACTTGAGCTAGCCTTTGTTCTCATAGAATATTTCAACAAATGAGTACATGAAGAGGTTCCATATCTAGTTCATAACCCAATAACATTACACCTTACAAAAGAATGTCCACTAAGGCTACCAATATTGGTCAGAAGGATAGCTCAATGACTTTTCTAAGGATGATTTTATGTCATTCCATCCAATCAACCCTAAGTCTACCATTCACACAAGGATACCATTACAACTTTCAACTTTAAGGATATCATAACCTTCCTAGTAGGTTGAAGGTTCAACATAAGAACCTTCTTAACAATGTTCAAGGTCACATGTCAATCAGACATACAAGACTAAGATGCTTTAGCATACTAATTTAAGAGGTCATATTCACATTATATATGTATCAAGTAAGGGACACAAGTCTACGAGCACAAGACATGCGACATACTTCATATATAGCACATCATTTTTAAAGCACATAGATATAACCAATATCATATATGGGTTACCCTATTCATTACTATAATATAATATATTTATGTATCACAAATATCATATCATCTATCAAGAAACATCATGCTTCCACATCAAGTAAGTCACATAATGACTACATTATAGTCTAGTAGGGACACACATCATCAACTAGAACAACTCATGCTTTGACTCCACATAAACACATAAGTCATCTTTACATTTACACTATCCACATATTCAACTTGTAACATGATAAAGACATAATACATAGAGTAATGCCGACAAGGACACATCATTCACAATTCATAAAGTAATGCCGACAAGGCCACATTAATCACAAGTATAGCACATAAGCACCGCCACAATAAGTGGACCATACCAAGCATCATAATGATCAAAGTACTAGGCAACATAATATAGAGAACGTTAGGTCAATATACCATTGATTCCAACCTCACAACATTAATCTATAGTCGACTCAACCAACACAATATACCAAGGCCCTTAAGGATGGCCATGATCACCAATTAATTCAATAATTACAATACATAATACATTGAAGATAATTGAACATTAATTTATGAATTTAGCACAGCCAACTAGTAATTCTAGCAGATTCTATCATAATTTGATAGTCCTAATCAAAATAGATAAGATTTCAATAGCATTAAGACATAATTAATTCACCCATAATGTAGTCAAATCTAGGGTTACATGGGTTCATAGTGTTTTTTGACTTAAAATCGTCTAATTAATAAAAATTCAATAAGACTACAATGATTCAAAATATTTAATGCAAGTACCCATGGATAGATTAAAAACTTGGACAAGTTCATCTTTGAAAGACTCTAGAAATCACTTTAAAGATTGGCTTCTTGAAGAAACTATATTCAAGGATGAAGGTCATGCCTTGGTTGATGCTAGATCAAGAATTTGATGAATATTTGATGAAGAATCACCATAAAAATCTTCAATCTAAGCTCTATCTTGATTTTTGCTCCAATGGAGTTCTAGAGAATTTCTTAGAGAATTTGGGTATTTATTTGGAATAATGAATTCATCTAAGTGTTTAAGACATATAAAACTATTTATAATACCCAAAATTCCCTTAGGAAACCGCCTTTTTATTTATTTGGAGGTGGGGTGAATTTACCATTTCACCCCCATATTTAACAGTGAGCTGCGAAATTGCAGACTCAATCGACGCCTGCCTCACCTATGGACAGTCACCCAACCAACAGACCGTCCTATTGGTTCGTGGTGTGGTTCAGAGTCTTTTTCATGGCGAGGGAGACCTCCCACTTCTGTGTTTCAACCTATGCCCCTCACCTGTGGGGCATCGACCAGCCTACTGGGCGTCAACTGCCTTTCATAGGCTGGGCTAGTTTGGTAGCTTTTGTCTCAAATGATGGGTCCTTGCTCAAGGACCCTTGGTTGGTCCTTGGGGATGTTTGCTCAGACGTTTCCAAACCCAAATATGTTATATGCGAGTTTAGTACCTTTCAAATAAATTCCACTTAAAACAAACATGTAAAACTCGACAAAACATACTAAGACACACAAGGTCGTTATAAGGCAACCTTTCGAACGTCATGGACATTCTTGGACGTTTGACCTCCAAACTTCATGAAAAATTAATCAATGCCTCATAAAATAATTATGAACCATTTACGGACATCAAAACATCAAGACACAAGTGTTAGGATCTAGTTACACCTAAGTCGTTTTAGAGGTATTACAAATCTTGAGAAGGAATTCCCAAACAAGAATTTACTTACTATTACTTCTAGTTATATTATTTTCTCTGTGTGTTAGTAGGTTATTGAATCTAATGGAGATTTAGTGTGGGTCCCACTCACGATGGCTGAGGCTTGTGACATATTTAAATTTAAACTGCATTATTTGATAAACATCCATATCATACATAATAGTTCTACCTATAATTTCAAATAATTATGTATCTTATCACTAACTAACAATTTCATACCATATATTGATAAAAATACACCTAAATACATTTTTTTTGTTGCCAGACACTCAAAAATAGAGAGAGAGGAAAGAGAGAAGTGGAGGGAGGCGAGCGATGTGGAGAGGGAGATGTTCATGTATCAGATTTACATGTTTATTAAACTAGATTCACACTAGATACATGTATGAGGTGCAATAGGTATGTATTTGACTAGATACTGAGGAGAGTGGTGAGTTAGATTTGTTATATGTCCAAATACATGTGAATCCACTTGGATACAGTATATCTAGACCAAATTAAACCTAATTTTGACTTTATATATTCCGAGTTACATGTATCCGGACATACAAAATTGGGTCGTGTTTATAATATTATAAATTAGAATTTACTAAGTAATAATTTCATAAGCTAGTTGAACTTATGTAAATATACTTATATATGTACATATATAGAAAATAATTAATTTGCTAACCTTAATACAAAAGATTGTAATTATATAAATCTTGTTTACAAGCTGTCATACTTTCCAAGTTAAAAAAAAAACATATTCCCATCTCTATATAAAGATATCTAGTTATGCTATTACAAAATCACAAAAAATCTAAAGAAGCATTCTTCAATTAGAGTTATACATATAATAGTTCTTTCACTTTTTAATTCACTTTCTTTATCAATTTTATTTCTTTTTGTTGCTAATATTTCTTTTTTGGGGATTTTTAGCCAATGCTCCTCGGGCAATTTCAACAAAAATGAATGAGAAATAAAACAAATCTGATGAACCTAATTTGAGTTTCTTTAAAAACTCCAATTGAATATGAATCAGTTAATAGGAGTACAACTCTAGAAGAAGCTATGAATTTGGAAGTAAAAACTGGTCAAGTACTAGACCCGAATGTGAACATGAAGAAGTTGAGAAGGTATACACACGCCTAGTTTTATTGACTCTACTTAAAAAATTGTGAAATTTTGATGAAAAATTCTTATGGAATAGAGATTTGCAGAAATATATCAAATTGATTGTCTGCTCAAAAGTCTAGGATAAGGAAAATTTAGTACATAGATGTTTTGAAAAAAAAGGCCAAAGATCTTGAGGTAATAAAATTTAAATAAAAACTTTTCATCTAAATTTTATTACCTCAAGATCTTTGGCCTTTTTTAAAAAAACATCTATGTACTCAATTTTCCTTATCCTAGACCTTTGAGCAGACAATCGATTTGATATATTTCTGCAAATCGTTATTCCATAAGAATTTTTCATCAAAATTTCACGATTTTTTAAGTAGAGTCAATAAAAATAGGCGTGTGTATACCTTCTCAACTTCTTCACGTTTACATTCGTGTCTAGTACTTGACCAGTTTTTACTTCCAAATTCATAGCTTCTTCTAGAGTTGTACTCCTATTAACTGCTACTCAAAAGTTATTCTGAATTATTTGTGCATGCCATTGAATTTTAACAGAATCATCGAAGAAAAAAATAAAATAATGATTCGAAAAACATTCTAATAAAAACTTTTCATCTAAATTGTATTACCTCAACATCATTGGCCTCTTTTTTCAACTCATCTATGTGCTCAGTCTTCCTCATCCTAGACGTTTGGGAAATAAATCGATTAGATATCGTTCTAAAAGTAGTGATTTCATAAAAAAATTTAAGCACAAAATTTATACCTTATGTAATACCCTATATTAAAATAAGGGCATAGATGTCGTTTAGCTCTCATTAAAAAAATGAGATCAGAATTTTAAATAAATGGGAGGGGGGCTGAAAGCCGTAACATAAGCAGTAGTTTAGCAATAAAAACAAATTAGAGGACTCTTCTTGCTCTATAGTAAAAGAACGCAGAAAAAGAATAAATTAAAATTGAAAGTCTTAGTTCTTAAACTTAAGAGAGAGGTGAAAGAAGAAGAAGAATAAAAAGAAAGAGAAGAAGGTAAGTTTCTTTAAGTTATTTTAAAGGTTGAATTTGTATCTTCCATTACTATAAGATTGAGAATTGGGAAGTTGAGAAACACGGGTTTAGAAGAAATAGAGGAAGGTTATTTCATTCTTATGAACCAATTGAATATAGTAAATAAATTGAACTGGAAACTTCGGTATTGGGCTTATATACAATAAATGTATTAGGGCAATAAGGTTAGGTTGATCGTTTTACATTGAGAATTAACCAAGAAGAGACTATTTTATGGTATTAAACCACTAATATGCGATTTGGGCAGATTAAGAATCAATCATGAAACCATTAGGGTTGGGTTATTGTTAATATAGTACGAATTACCTAAATGAAGGAGTTAACACAACATTGTTATGAATGTGTTTATAGTTTGACTAATGGAATTCACATGGAGCATTCAAGTGAAGAGCTTGGCGTTTGAACACAAGTGTTGTGAGTAGTAATCTTATCCCAATTTGCATTTCACAAATTTCATGATTTTTACATGGTTTATAAAGTAAATATATTACTGAATGTTGTTGAACTTGCATGTGGTACAGGTCATTTATTTGATATGATAAAGAAATAATGACTTGAGAGGATCTCATTCTTACAAGATATGATTACTATTATTGAAATGGTTTTAAAATTATTTGAGAAATATCATTTTGACAAGTGATTGTTGAACTTTGAAATTAATTATCTAATAAGCTTTCAATGTTCTGTTTGATTTTGAATGCTTTTACTGATTACAAGAAGAATATAAATGGGAGTAGACTTTGATTAATCCCATAGCTAATGGTGGGGTCGATAGTCCAGGTGCACTTTGTAGTTACTCATTTCTGATAAAGCCCTTGCTAGAGGGAAAGTAAAACTAGTATACTATTACTGATATCCCTTGACTAGGAATCTACTGATAAGAAAAATTTAACTCCTTCATGAGTATTTCACTATTATTGGTTAGAAGAAGGCCACTTTGATTACATGATTCATCCTTGAAAACTTACAAAATATAAGCTTTGATATGAAATTGTTTTTCTTAGTTTACAACTATAAGATTTGATATGTAAAAAGTTATTTTACTAAGCTTGCTATGATGCATTTACACTGATTATGTTTATATGAAGCATATAAGATTGAATATTGTTATTTTTCTGAAAGAGCATTATTTCATCATTATGACTATTACACTAGTATTGTTTCTTATTTGTCCCTCATTAAAATGTTTGTGGTTAAGTATTATTACTCACTTCTCTAGCGTCTCACTCCTCACTAATTGTTTTTAAAGAGAATTATGGTGGTATTCAGGAGGATTTCATTAACTAGAGAGTAATTTGGTTGCATCTGGAGAGCCCCGCATTGCTGTGCTGGGAAAGAAAACATTTGATTTGGTATGTTTATTAAGTTCTTTAAACTTTTCACGACCCAAAACCGAGCCGCGACTGGCACCCACACTTACCCTCCTATGTGAGCGAACCAACCAATCTAAACCTTAACATTTCAATTTAATATCAACATAAAGTAATGCGGAAGACTTAAACTCATTAATAAAAA
>NC_028639.1:46688916-46700714 GCF_001406875.1 Solanum pennellii | reverse complement strand
ACGACGGTCCGTCCTGCCATTCCGTTACGAAGTTCAGAGAGTCGATTTCAGTACCCAAATTTCAGAATTCTAAGAATTTTGGAACGAGACCCCCTCGACGGTCCGTCGTGCCCATGACGGTCCGTCGTGGGTTCCGTCGTCTCAGCCAGTTTTTCCAGAAATAAAATCTGCTGCTCAAAACGACTAAACAGGTCGTTACAAAACTCTTAGAGTCGTTCCATTTGTTAGTTCTTATTTAGAGTCATGATTATTCATTCGAATTATAGTCAACTGAGTAGTTTGAACCTATTTTTCATATTTGGAGATGATTTGGTTTTATTGAATGAAAATTAGATCATTGATGGATATTATGTTGTGGTTTATAGCTGCTACTAGTTGTAGTACGAATTTCTTAGACATGAAGATTCGTGATAGGCCTAAAAAAAGGAAACTCTGCCCCTTTTTCTGTTAAATTCTGGTAAGGCTTGCTTTGGGATTTTTCCTTTTTTTCAGTCATGACCCTTCTTTGGGTTTTGACAAATTTTTTATCAGATAACTAGGTAATTCTTATGACAAGTAGCACGCGTTAGTAGTAGAATCTTAATTATGCTTAGGTTGCTGACAATTTCTAGAATCCTGATTCTGCGAGGATGTGGTAGGATGTGTCTGGTCCATCTTTGTCATTCCTACATATGTGTGTGACGTTTAGAGCCAACTATATTAATCTAAAATTATTCCTTTCTGATAACCTGATGGCTTGAACTCGATTATCTTATGAAAGATATAAAATATGTGTTCTTGAGGCACCTAATGTCACTTCAGCCAGAAAGTCAACTTCCTCAACTTGGGGTAGGGATAGAGCTCGCAGAAGTGTTCAAGGAGAGGTTCGTAATGCCACCACAGGGAATCAAATAACCACTACTAAGACTTCAAGAGAAGTCACTCCAGAAAGGAGCTCTAGTCCACCTCCAACATAACAAGAGAATGCTACTATTGGGGTACCAGCCTCAATGTAGAAAGCCATAGAGAGTTTGGTCAATAAAATGGATAGGCATGAGAGGGATGGTCAACATAATCTTGCTGCTACTCAAACACATGCACCACTTCACACACTTGCACAGACTTATACTTTTGGGAAATAAGAGGTATCATTACAAGAGTTCTTGAAATTGAAATCACAAAAATTCACAAGTTCCAATAGTTCAGCGTATCCTCAAAGCTTCTTGTATGGGACGTTAAAGGACCTTCGAGATCTAGTATGTTCTAATAAGAGATGAATAACACTTGGTATGAGATTATATTTCTAGGTCGACCTACTGCGGTGGCACCACTGAAATGGGATGAATTCACTAAGTTGTTCATGGAGATTTCCTTCCTAACAGTCAGAGCAAAAGTATGCAACACGATTTGAGAGGTTGGTACATACTCTAGATATGGATGTGGAAACTTATAACGCCAAATTATGTAAGCTCGTGAGATATGCTCTTTCGTTGGTACCTACAGAAGCAGATAGAATTCAGAGGTTCGTGCAAGGTTTGGTTACTTGTCTATTCAATGTCCTAGTCCCAAATATGAGTACCATGTATTATTCTAAAGCAGTTTATCTAGCTAGGAAGATTGAAGACAAGGGTCGAGAGGATCATGTAATCTATGATGTACATAAGAAAGCCAAGATAGGGGGATCTTACAGCGGCCACTTGAGTGAATATTACAAAATAGGGAATCAGGGAAGTTAACAATATGGCTCTTAGACAGGGTTATATAAAATTTCACAAGGTATTCAAGAACAATCATGTTCATAAGTATATTATAATTTGTGGAAAATGTATGCCACTACCCTATCTTTTAAAACTTCTGTTAAATCACATGCAGGATAGTGTCACGTTTTGATCATAGGTTGCTTTCAGTGTGTTCAGTTTGGGAATCGCATTCAGGATTGCCCTCAACCTCCGAGAAATGCTATTTAAAATTCTGCTCAGCTAGATGCACCTACTTTGACCACTCATAACGGTTCACGTAATACGAGTACACGAAACTGAGGTGGCGGTGCTGGAGATTGTTTCACTAGAAATCAAAGACAAAGGAATGATGATAGAGGTCAATCAAGTGTTTTTTCACTTACTTGAAAGGATGATCAGGCCTCAAATGGGGTGGTTACATGTATTTTTTCAGGTTGTTTTTTTATGCACATGCTTTGATTCATCCAAGATCTACCCCTCTTATGTGTCCTCATACTTTTCTTTGAGATTTGGTAGACATCCAAAGATATTGAATCATATTTTTCTTGTTTCTACTCCTTTAGGGGATTCTTTGTTTGTTTAATAAGACTATCGTGATTGTCAGATTAGAGTGGAGGGATGGTATACCCTAACTAACCTAATTGTACTAGATATAATTGACTTTGATATGTTAATGGGCATGGATTGGCTATCTCCTTGCTATGTTACTATTAATTGTCATGCAAAGATAGTCAAAAATTCAAAATATCTGATGAGCGTACATAAGTATTAAAAGAGGGTCAAATCCCCGAGGTTGGAAAAATCAAAACCCTTATAAAGGATCGAAGGTTACTACAGAGAGGTTGTAGAGGTCTCTTAGCTATGGTAAGGATACAATAGAAGGAACACTTAGCTTGGAGAAAATACAAGTGGTGAATGAATTTTCTGATGTATTTCCTGAGGATTCGCCATGATTACCTCCTGTATGGGATATAGACTTCGGTATTGATTTGGATCCTGGTACATTGCCAATATCCACACTCCCATACATATGGAAGCAGCAAAAATGAATGAGCTACAACAAAAGTTGCAAGACTTACTCGATAAGAGTTTTATTCATCCAAGTATATCTCTATGGGGTGCACCAATATTTTCTGCATAGAAGAAAGATTGATGTCTAAGTATATTCATTGAATACAAGAAGTTCAACAAGGTAATGATACACAATAAGTATCTCTTAGGTCGTATTGAGGACCTGTTTGATCAATTACAGGGAGCTGTCCAATTTCAAAGATTGATCTTTGATCTGGTTATCATCAACATAGAATTAGGGACGTAGATATTTCCAAAACAACATTAAGGACTTGATACGGGTGCTATGACTTCCTGGTGATGCCTTTTGGATTAACTAATGCTCCGGTAACATTTATGGATTTGATAATAGAGTGTGCACACCATTTCTAGTCAGGTTTGTGACAGTGTTTATTGATGATATCCTGACATACTTTTATAGCCAGGAAGAACTTGATAATAATTTAAACATAGTTTTACGAACTTTGCGTTAAGATAGGGTTTATGCTAAGTTCTCAAAGTATTAATTTTGGCTAGACTCGGTAATATTTTGGGGGCATGTGGTGTCCAACGATGGGATCAAGGTGGATTCCAGAAAGACTAGAGTTGTGCAGAATGGCCAATTCCTACTTCACCTATTGAAATTTGAAGATTTTTAAGTTTGCCAAATTACTTTAGGCGTTTTGTACAGAATTTCTCAAAAATAGCTTCTTCTTTGACGAAGTTGACACTGAAAAAAGCAAAATTTCAGTGGACAGAAGAATGTGACCAAAGATTTTAGATGCTTAAAATATGTTTGACAACAAAACCCATATTGTCATTATCATCATGTTCTAGAGGTTTTACGATATTTTGTGATGCTTCTAGAGTTTGTTTAGGATGTGTTCTTAGATAAAATTGTCGTGTTATTGTCTGTGCTTCAAGGCAGCAGATGAGGCACAAGTAAAACTATCCTACTCATTATTTGAATATGGGTGTACTGATATTTGCTCTTAAAATTTGAACGCACTATCAATATGGTGAAACTTGTGATATATACACTGATAATAAGATCTTAAAGTATATTTTTCACTAAAGAGATCTGAATCTTCGACACCGATGATCGATGGAGATACTAAAGGATTATGACATTGTTATTCTGTATCATATTGCAAAAGCTAATGTTGTGGTTGATGCATTGAGTAGAAAATCTATGTCCAATTTATCACATATAGTACTTGAGAAGAGACAGTTGGCAAATATGTGCAAAAACATGAGGTTACAATTGTCTGATTTAGTTTGGGAAATTCAGATATATTTGTAGCTTGTGTACAAGCGAAATCTTCATTAGTCAAGCGATTAAGACTACTCAATATGAGGATGAACAATTTTGATGATGGTTGACTCTGCTTGTATGCTTTGATTAGGTAATTTGTTGTGTGTACCAAAACATATATAGGTTAAGACGAGTTATTCTTGAAGAACCTCACAACTCTAGATATAATATCCACCCTGGTTCCACTAAGATGTATCATCACCGAAGCAATTGTCTTGGTGGGAAGGTATGAAAAATGATATTCCTAATTTTGTTTCTAGTTGTTTGACTTGTCAAGAGGTTAAAGCAGACCATCAACAACCTACAGGGTTACTACAAGAGATCGAAATTCCAGAATGGAAATGGGAAAGAATCACTATAGATTTGTGGTTGGTCTAGCCTGAACTTTTAGAAGTTATGACTCTGTATGGGTAGTAGTAGACCGACTTACAAAATCAGCACACTTCCTACCAGTAAAGACTACATATGGTGGAATGAAATATTCCCAGATAATTATTTATAGAATTTTTTGACTTCTTGGAGTGCAAATATCTGTCATATCTAATAGGAGGTCACAAATAAGGTCACACTTTTGGAGATCCTTTCAAGAATCCTTGGGTACTCGAGTAGACCTTAGTAGTACATTTCATCCACATATAGATAGGAAGCCTGAGTGTACTATTGAAATCGTAGAGGATATGTTGAGATATTAAATTCTTGATTTTGGAGGTAGTGGGATGTTTACTTGACTTTAGTTGAATTTGCCTACAACAATAGCTTCCAGGCTAACAATCAGATGGAGATGGTAGGCGAATTCGTTCTCCTATAGGTTGGTATGATGTTGGAGAGGCTAATATGTTGGGACCACACTTAGTACAAGAAGCCATGGATAAGGTCGGTTGATTAGGAAGAGATTGCCCACAACTCAAAGTAGAAAGCAGTCTTATGCGTATAAGAGAAGAAGAGATATATCGCTAACAGTTGGGGACAAAGTTTTCTACGATTTTTCCTATTAAAGGTGTGATGTTGTTCGGCAAAAGAGGTATATTTAGTCTGCAATATACAAGACCATATGAGATACTTGACCGGGTAGGAGGAGTGGCATATCGTTTAGCACTACCTCCCGACATGTCTTTCGTCCATCCAGTGTAATGTCTCTCTGTTGAGGAAGTTTCTCTCAGACTCCACTTATGTTCTTGAAGCACCAAAAAAAGAAATGAGAGACAAGAAAGAAGGTTAAGGTCAAATGAAACTGTGTCCGTGAAGGTCTTATGGAGGAGCCATACCACAGAAGAAGCTACATGGGAGTTCAAAAATGAGATGCGAGACAAGTACCCTCTCTTATTTCAGTTTACAGGTATCCATTAACTTTAAATTCTGGGACCATATTTTTTAATGTGGGGAGAATCTAATACCCTATATCAAAATAAAGGCATATACGTCATTTAGCAGTCAATAACAAAAAAATGAAAAGGAAATCACAATTTTCTTTTAAAAAAGGGGGGTGGGGGTGGGGGCTTAAAGCCCTATCAGTAGCAGCAGTTGAGCGATAAAAAAGAAAAACTAGAGGACTCTTCTTGCTTTACATTAAACAAACAAAGCAGTCAAATAAATTTACATTGAAAGCCTTAGTTATCAAACTAAAGAGAGTGGTGGAAGATGGAGAAGAAGGTTGGTTTCTTTACTTAGTTTAAAGGTTGAAGTTTATCTTCCATGACAATAAGATTGAGAATTCTTACATTGAGAAACACATGTTTAGAAGAAATAGAGGAAATTTATTTCATTCTTATGAATCACGTGAATATAGTCAATAATTTGAACTAGAAACTTTGGTATTAGTTTTATATGCAATAAAAGTAATTGAGAAGTAAGGTTAGGTTTATCTTATTACGATGATAATTGACCCAAAGTAGACCATTTTATATGATTAAAGCACTAATTAAGCGATTTGGGCAGATTTTGAATCATTCATGAAACCTCTAATGTTGGGTTTTTGTTAGTGTAGTATGAATTACCTAAATGAACGAGTTAACACGAAATTATTATGAATTTGTTCATAAAGGAATTCATACGGACCATTCGTGTGAAGATCTTGGTGTTTCAACACAAGTAGTGTGAGTAGTAATCTTACCACTATTTGTATTTCATACATTTCCTAATTTTTACATGGTTTACGGACAAGTCTTTTACTGGATATGATATTGAAAAGATTATTTGGGAGGATCTCATTCTTACAAGATATAATTACCGTTATTTAAAAGGTTTTACACTTACTTAATAAATAGTATTTTGACAGGTGGTTGTTGAACTTTGAAATGATATGATCTGATAAAATTTAAATGCTCTGATTGATTTGGAAATGCTTTTAGTGATTACAAGAAGAATATAAATGGAAGTAGACCTTGATGAATCCCGTAGCTAATGGCGGACCTAGTGCACCTTGTAGTTACTAATATCTAATAAAGCCCTTGCTAGTGTGAAGGTAGAATTATATAATGTTACCGATTATTGGTTAATTCTTAAAGAGAAGGTCACTCTCATTACATAATTCATCCTTGGAATAATTCCCACGCATAAGATTTTGATATGAAAGTATTTTTCTAACTCTACAACTATAAGATTTAATATAAAAATGTTCTCTTACTAAGCTTACTATTATGCATTTACACTGATTATGCTTATATGAGGCACATATTATGAATATTGTTATTGTTTCATAAAGACCATTATTTATGACTATTAAACTAGCATGTTTTCTGAGTTCCCCCTCATTAAAATGGTTGTGGTTAAGTATTATTACTCACCGAGCTAGCATCTCACTCCTCGCTAATTATTTTTGCGGAGAATTCAGGTGGTATTGAGAAGGATTTCATTAACAAGAGAGTGACATTTGGTTACATCATGTGAGCCCCGCATTGCTTTGCGTGGAAAGAGAACATTTAATTTGCTATGTTAATTTAGTTATTTCTAACTCTTGGAGTCACTCCATTTGTCTATTCTTATATAGAGTCATGATTATTCTTTCAAATTATGGTCAAGTGACTAGTATGCATATCTTTTTCATATTTGGAGATGAATTTTTTTTATTGTGTGACAATTAAAGCATTGATGAATATTTTATTTTAGTTTATAGCTGCTATTAGTTGTGGTGCGAATTTATGAGACAGGAAGATTCAAGATAGACCTAAAAAGAAAGGAAACTCTGCCCGATTTCTATAGATTCTTATAAGGCTTGCTTTGGGATTTTTCCCCTTCCGCGGTAATGATCCTTCTTTGGATCGTGACACCTTCTCAACTTCTTCATGTTCACATTGGGGTCTATGTGACCGGCTTTTTGTTCCATATTCATAGCTTCTTCATGAGTTGGAATCTTATTAACTCATTCATATTCAGTTGGACTTTTCCAAATACAAACTAAAATAAGGCTCACCAGATTTGTTTTGTTTCTCATTCTTTTTTATTGAATCACCTGAGGAGCATTGAATAAAAATCCCCCAAAGAAACATTAGAAAAAAAATTGATAAAGAAATGAATTAAGAAGTGAAAGAACTAAAATTGAAGAATGATTCTTTAGATTTTTTTGTGATTTTGCAAAGGCATAACTAGAGATCTTGAAATGATTCTTTTCACTTGGAAAGTATGATATCTTGTAAACTAGATTTATATAATTAGAATCTTTTGTAGAAAAGTAAGTAAACTGATTATTTGCTTTATATACATACATATATATATATATATATATATATATATAGGGAAATCTACATAAATTCCAATTGTTTATGAGGTTTTTAATTAGTACATTCTAATTTATAATATTATAAATATGACTAGATATTGTTGTGTACGGATACATATATATCGGAATATATGAAGTCAAAATTATGTTTAATATGTTCTAGATATACCATATCCAAGTGAATTCATATGTATCTAGACATATAACAAATCTAACACACTACTCCTCGGCATCTAGCCAAATTCATACAAATCGCATCCCATACATGTATAAAGTGTGTATCTAGTGTGATTAACATGTAATGTGATACATTACTATATCGTTCACAATCTCGCTCGCCTTCCTACTCTTACCTCTTGACTCTTTCCCTATTTTAGAGTGTCTCGCCTCAAATAAATGTGTATTTAGGTGTATATTCCACAATATATGGTAGGAAATTGCTAGATAGTGATAAAATACATAATTATTTGAAAGTATAGGTAGAACTAGTATATCCGATAAGGATTCATGTCAAATGTTGTAGGTTAAACCTAAATATGTAACAAGCCTCACCCATCGTGAGTGGCACCCACACTAAATCCCTTAGCGGAGATTCAATCATCTACTAACACACACTCAACTACAGAATTAGAATTAATGGTTTTAATCAATAAATCGAGTTCTAATAGATAAATCAACTTGAATTACATATTTGAACTCTAGAACCTAAGAGTTGTGTACGAAAACATCTACTTATCCAGAGTTTGGAGATGTAACCTCAAAAATAGAGGAGAGTCGAGTCTAAAAGTAAGGTAGATCTATGGAATCCCGGATAAAGTATCTTACCATTGGAAACAATAATGTGAGATTTATCATTCACCTCACACATTAACCACCTAAATATTCCATGTAATATACAAAGAAAAAACAAATGTTGTATCAATATAAAAAAAAACCATAGCATACTGCTAGTATCGTGTCTAGCTCTAAATATACGAATCTAAAAAATTAACCAAAGCATAGTAGACAAAATATAACACACAAAAACCAAGTCAGTAATGCAACATGTACGACTCTTAGTCACCAATTACGACTTAACAATTCAATGAATCATATCCTATATGATTACAAACAACCTCGGTTCAGTCAAGGAAACAATACACAAGAGAAAAATCAAATGTGTACTGTAATGACCCTCATGTTCATTATGGGTGAGTTATTATAGAAAGAAAACAAAGGAGAAAACTTTTTGTTTGAATAGTTAAAAATTTTAGGTTAGGCTAGGATTGGACAAAATCTTAGTGACATGAGGTATAGGGAAATTTGAAAAATGGATTGGGTGATATGTCTAAGATAGTTCTAATTTTCTTGTCCATAAATAAAGGAGTCCATAGATCTCTTCAGAAGTTCATTCAAGTATGTAGAATTGTGAGATCAAACATGGGTAGAAGGGTGTTATACCCTAGAAAATGAGCTAGGTTGAACTAGAGCCTAACACTTGTTTCATGATACTTCAAAGTCCTAAAATGGTTAATAATAGTGTTTGTAGGTAGTATATAAAGTTTGGAAGTACTTAGAGGTCAAACATTCAAGACGTCCGGAAACTAGTCGAAGTAAAACTAGTGTTTTGTAGTGGAGTTTTTGGGGATGGTTTGAAGGTGAAATTGAGTATAGATGGTTCCTACACATAGAATGACATGTAAAGAGCCGAAACGTCGGATAACGACACCCCGGGGACCAGCCTAAGGGTCCAAGAGGAGGACCCAAACATTGGCAATCGAAGCAGCCAAGATTTGGAAGCTACTGTGTGACGTGCAGCCAACACGAAATGGGAAAAAATCTTTCCTTGTGATGTGGGGCTTTAATGAACCATTCTTTCTTGAAATTTTTCCAGGAACAAGATTTGGAAATGCGTCCGCGACGCGCAGTAATCTCCTAGATTTAGTTGCGTCGTTTTTAAGTCAAATTTGAGTTGGTTGAAATGTCTAATAAGTGGAGGAGTCTTTTGGGTAATTTGGGGATGACTTATTGATGGTTATTAAATCTTTTTAAGCCCTTAAATTCACCAATAAAACCAAACCCCTCAACTTAAAATAAAATATCTCCATTCTTCTCTCCAAAAACCTCCATTGATGAAGGTTTGAAGCTCAAAGGAAAAAGACTGACTTTCTCAAGTTTTCTCCATCATTTTTTTGGGCTTTTAATAACAATTAAGGTATCTTTCTTCATCCTTGAAGTCTCTTTCTTCAAGGAGTTCAATGATTTTGAAAGATGATAAAAAATATGAATTGTCTAATTTTGTATTCCATCCATTGGTTCTTGCATTAGAGGTTTTGAAATATCGTATTCTGATTGAATTGATGTTAATTTGATGATTTTAACCTTAAAACTCTATGAACCCATGAAATCCTAGTTTTGAATACTTTATGGGTAAATTGATTATGTCTTAATGTTACTTAATTATTATGTATATTGATTAGGGATATTGAATAATGATAGAATTTTTAGTGTGCTGCCCTAAATTAATAAATCTATATTGAATTATTTTTGATTCATTGTCTATTCTTATTATTGAATTGAATTGGTGACCATGACCATGGGTAAGGGCCTTTGAATGTTATGTTGGATCAATTGGCTATGCATTGAAGTTGTGAGGTTGGATTCATGTTATGTTGACCTAACTTTTTCTATATTGTGCAGTATAGTTCTTAGATAATGATGATTCTTTGTATGGTCCATTTACGATGGCGGTGATTATGTGTTATATTTGTGATTAATGTGGACTTGTCGGCATTACTTTATGAATTCTGAATGATGTGACCTCGTCGGAATTACTTTAAGTATTATGGCTCTATCATTTTGAAAATTCATTATGTGGATATTATGAATGTCAAGGTGACTTATGTGTTTATGTGGAGTGACAACATGAGTTGTTCAAGTTGATGATGTGAGTCTCTAAGTACACTACAGTTTAGTCATTACGTGGATTACTTGATGTTGAAGTATGATGTTTCTTGATAGATGATATGATACTTGTGATACTTAGATTGATCATACCATAGTAGTGATTTGGATGACCTATAGATGATATTGGTTATACCCATCTGCTTCTAGAATGATATGTTATATGTGATATTGTGAAGTATGTGAGTGTCTTGCTTTGGTAGACTTGTGTCCCTTACTTGATATATATACAATGTGAATATGAGTCTTAACTTAGTATGCTAAATCTCTTAGTCTTGTATGTGTGATTGACATGTGACCTTGAACATTGCTAAGAAGGTCCTTAATATGAAACCTCAACCTAGTTGGAAGGTTATGATATCCTTAAAGTTGAAAGCCGTAATGGTATCCTTCTTGTGTTAATGGTGGACTTAAGGTAGATTTGATGGAACAGCATGAAATCATCCTTAGGAATGTAATTTAGCAATCCTCTTGACCATTATAGGTAGCCTTAGTGGACCCTCTTTGGTAAGGTGAAACGTGATTGGGTTATGAACTAGATATGGAACCTCTTCATATGATCATTTATGTATATTATTCTACGAGACCAAAGTCTAGCACCGAGTGAGTATGGTTTGTGAAGTAGCTCTAGTTAAGGATGGGACTAGAGTACGAAGAAACCCTTCATATTCCATAACTATGTGCCTACATGTGATGCATCAAAGTTCTACCATTGGCAAGTATAACACCCTTTATCGGAGTAGGGTTGACTCAGGATTCCATGCTTAGCCACCATGGTCTATGACAATTATTCCCTATTCTCATCATATGGAATAACCTCTAGTACTGGAGAAGTTCTATGAAGTTTAAGTAGTAGTATGGGACACTAACAAGACATTTGTCACGACCCAAAACCGAGCCGCGACTGGCACCCACATTTACCCTCCTATGTGAGCGAACCGACCAATCTAAACCTTAACATTTCAATTTAATATCAACATAAAGCAATGCGGAAGACTTAAACTCATTAATAAAAGACAATTCAATAACTTCTAAAATTCAACATCTATTATTTCCC
>NC_028639.1:46501382-46679734 GCF_001406875.1 Solanum pennellii | reverse complement strand
AGAGAGTCGATTTCAGTACCCAAATTTCAGAAGTCTAAGTCTTTTGGAACGAGACCCCCTCGACGGCCCGTCGTTCCCATGACGGTCCGTCGTGGGTTCCGTCGACTCACACAGTTTTTCCAGAAATAAAATCTGCTGCTCAAAACGACTAAACAGGTCGTTACAACATTACACGAATAGACTTTAAAGATGATAGTTAGTGAGTCCCTAGGTCTTCTCCAAGACCATTACTTGAATGTCCTTATGTGTTGAATGTCTCTTAATGAACTAATGAAGACAATGACTTAAGTTTGAAAGCATGTAAATGAATAAGTACTTACCTAGAGTGGTAAAGGGTTATCTAGTTAAGGTGTGAAGGGGACATAGGAATGGTCATTTCATGTCTTACATAGATATGTCTTAAGAATGCCTCTAGATAGGGAAAGTAAAGTAAATAAGTGGACATGATATAAACATAGGTAGTCTTAAGGATTATTTACGTAAGCTTGGAGAGGGTGAATGGGCGGTCTCTTCTAGCATCACTATATATATATATATATATATATATATATATATATATTTATATGCTATTGTGTGTACTGACAATGATCTTATCTTAGATAGTCTAAAGGATCTCATAAGTGTGTATGAAGGGATTGTATGGGCACTCCCTTCATAACTCACTTAAGTTAGACTTAGAATCACCTTTGGTAGTAGGATGTCATGTCAAAATGTTTTGATATCTATTTGATGCTATTTATGATGTTTGGTGCTTAAATGTAGTTCTTAGAACCTTAATATGATGTTTTAATCAAAAAGGGCATATGTCTCATAAATGTCCGTATCTCATGATTTTATGCATTAAGCCATACTTAGTAAAAGTGTTTTACTAATTCCATACATTTTGTTATATCTAAAGGTGTAGGTGGAAGGTGAGAAACGTCTTGAAACAAAGCTTGGAATCTAGTTATCATTAAAGAAAAATTGAAGTATGTCGTCACTTGACTCGAGGGCATAATTGTCTTTAGATTTATTTTGATTCGAAGTAGTGTAATACACTAAGATTTCTATATTCGTATTGTATGAGTCGTGTCCCAAGTATTCTTGGGTCTAAGATTGACATATGTTGAGACTTAGTGTTTTCTATGATTTTTTATATGAAAGATGTTTTAAGATATTTTGTGTGAAATGTTTTAATTCCGCACTACTTTTCATATATATATATATGCAATGAATGATGTCAAAGAGCTTAAACAAGACCTACGAGAGGTCAAGTACGCCGTGTTCTGAATCGAGAATGCCCTAACTTATAAGAGGTACTCTAGGGTCATGACAAAGGGGTAATTAGTAAGTCTAGGACGTTAGGATTCAAATGTATGATGTAAAATAGGCTATTTTCAGGAGATCTCAAAATTTTTGTCCCATAGAAGCCGCTATAGAGGGTGACACACCGATATAGAAGTGGAACTAATTCCTTCTATAGCGGAAGTCCCCGTCACAATGGAAATATTCCCACTATAGGGACACGCAATAGCTTGATGGAGCTAGTTTAATGAGGTTACTCACATTTAATCCATAAAACTCCCAAAACCGTGAATCGTTCGACAAGATACTACTGGGAAGAGAAAAGGTGACCTAGGAATAAATTTAATCTATTTTTCACTGTTATCATTGCTGAAGGTAAGTAACTACTCCCGTAGCTTGGCAACTCAATTCTCAGCGTTAGAATCTACGGTGGTTACCTTTGCTAGGGAATGGTTCGAAATGGTATAATGAAGAAAAAACCCTAGTTTAAGTATAATTATAATGGAACTTTCCTAGGGTTGGTATTTGGGTATATTTCGGGTATTTGTAGGCTATTTGGGTCTAATAAGTATTTTCTTAAATGTTTTGGGGCAAGTCTCGGGGCGAGGCGTAGTAAAAAATCTATGCGGCACAAATTAAAAATGTATGAATGACATTTAAGGAAGGTCAGAGTCATGATATATACCAAGAGTGGTACCCAAGACAACCGAAGGATATATAGTGCCAAACTCATACCGAGTCAATCGATAAAGCATACTAGGTGTGGTACTCAATCCCAAAGTAACACAACACACAATCACATGATAAACCCAAGTTTATCAGAAGACATCATTGCCTAATATTGTTAACAAGTTATCATTTCAATTTGGGAAAAGACATAAATTCCTCTCTGAACTTGTCCCGAAAATTCAATTACATGCTTAAACTAATAATAATAATAATAATAATAATAATAATAATTATAATAATAATTATAATAATAATAATAATGATAATAATAATAATTATAATAATAGTAATAATAATGACAATAATAATTATAATAATAATAATCATAATAATAATGATAATAATAATAATAATAATAATAATAATAATAATAATAATAATAATAATAATAATAATGACCTATTACATACATATGTTATTCAAAAGTGAATTTTTTACTTCTTAAAACTGACGTGGCAAAAAAATAAAACAAAAATAAAAAATAGGCGCATATGTTTGGAATTAAAATAAAGAAAAAGTAAGAACCCTCTTTCTCTGGAATAAAAAAGTATGGTACGATTGAATAAGCCTTAGATTAGGCTCTTGCACAACTATTTCGCCGTCTATATCTTCTCTCCATATTTCTACGGTGCCGATGTGTTACCGAAGGTTTTGCGCTTTCTCATAATTGGTGTAGTTTAGTCTTTGAGCCATTTGTGATTAGTTACGAGTGGACATCGATCCACAGTGGCTGGGAGCCTACTTGAGATCCTCTATAGAGTCGACACGCCCCGTAATCACTTTTGTTGTTGGGAGGATTATGGGGTTACTTAGAAGTATGGTGCCCTTATGGTAGAAAGACGTATGACATAACCATGTACTTAGACTATGAGGGTGAAGTTGACCAAGTGTTTATTTATTCTTTTATGGTTATGATGCATATCATATGTTCATCTAGTATGTCTTATGTTGACTTGTGCTTATATGATGCTTATATTGGAGACTATATTATAACTATGATAATTATGCTTATGAACATGTTATTAGCTCTTCTATTTATGTCTTATGTTGACTAACCATTTGAGATGCTTTTATGATTTTGTGCTAACTTTCATACTTAATACCTTTGTATTGACGCATATTGCCTACATTCTAACCAAATATAGGATGGAGGCTAGAGTTTCTATTGGAGGCTAGGCATCAAGGATCCAAGGAAGTTTGAATATCTTGGTAAGTATTCATATCTCGAGGACAACATTCACTTTCCGTTTATGTCATTTAGTTTTATGTTTAAGACATTGTATGGGTTGTGTCCCACAGTTTCATATTCTAGTCAACTTAGATTGTTTGAGATAATGGTTTTAGTAAAGTCTTTATCTTTGCAATTTATGAAAATGACTTCGAGTATTTATCTTAATGTTTTAAATTCCTCCAAATTTTCTTGATCTGATGTTATAATTATGCTAAGGGATTTATGACACCCCTTCATGGTCAAGTAAGTTGTGTCACATTTAGGGGGTGCTCTTAGCGTATATCAAACTTTGTATCAGAGCGTAAGGCTTTGGGAAAAACATATGATGTCTCAAACCACGGTTAAGTAGAGTCTTGTTCATGGGTGTGAGCTGCGACACATTTCATGAATAGGAGGCTATGGGATACTTAGTAAAAATATCACTTCTTCATTCTCTTAGTCATGACATAGAGGTTTTGCTCTAGTAGCTCCTTTTACTAATGGTTCCCTATAATTTTCCAGGTTATGTCAAATACTACGGTTAACATTAGGAGGGTTGAGGAAGGTGGTGGAGAGCAAGAGATTCCTCCTCAAGTTACGAACCAAGATCCTTCTCCAATTCAACAGAAACTACCTCCTCAAGATCAAAATGACCCTTAAATAGGGAATGCTTCTATTGCTGAGCTTAGAGCTACTATGAAACTATTGTCTCAAGCCTTGATGATGCAAGCCAATAGAGAGGTTGTGGCTCCAGCAAATGCTATACGAGAAATGGGTGCTTTTAGGGTGAGGTTTTTTTTATAATGCATCCCGTGGAGTTATATGGCTACAAGGTGGAGAAGATCAAAATGTGTTCATAGAGGAGGTTTATAAGGTGGTTGAATTCATGGGAGTATCCTCTATTAGGAAAGTGGAGTTAGCCGCCTACCAATTGAAGGACGTTGCAAAAATTTGATATAATCAATGGAATGATAATAAGTCGATAAGGGAAGGTGTTATACAGTGGGATGCTTTAGAGTCAGAATTTCTAGATAAGTGTTTCCCTCTGGAGTTGAGGGAAGCAAAATTGGGAGAATTCATCTACCTCAAGCAAGGTAGTATGAGTGTTAAGGAGTACTCTTTTAAATTCACCCTTTTGTCTAAGTATGCTCCAAGCTTGGTAGCTAGTCCAAGGGATTTGATAAATAGGTGTATGAGAGAAGTATCCGAGGTTGTAGAAGAAGAGTATTGTAGGAAAATACTTGTTGATGACATATATATCTAAAGCTTATGGTATTTTCCCAACAAATAGAGAAGGTAAAACTCAAGAAAGTGAGGGCTAGAGAAAAGAAATAGGTCGAGGTTGGAAGGTGATAAGTCTTTTCATGATTGGTTTGATGGACATGTTTGTTCTAGCAACTGAAAAAGTTGTTCTGACAAGGTTTTTCTAATTCTCCTAAGCATAAGGAGGATAGTGTGTCTACTCCTAGGCTAAAAGAAACAAGTGATGAGTCCCTATGGCCCACTTGTTCTAGGTGTGGTAACAGGCATGAGGGCATGATCTTAGCCAACAAAGAGGGTTGCTTTAGTTATGGTGAGAGGGGCCATATGATGAAATATCACCTTAAGGCTAAGGTTACAAGAAGAGAAAGTAAGCAAGAGTGAATTCCTCATATCCATTTATGGTATATGTTTTATGCTTTAGATAAATCTCCGGATTTCTTGTCTTTCAAGACTTTTTATGTTGGATTTTGAAGTTATTATTATTATGAGTGATGTTTAGAAAAGTTGAATGCGGCTATTCCAAAGTGGGGGACAGTGTGCCTATATAGTGGGTTATCGTGTGCCTTATGTGTTGCCATGATTTCATTATATGCATGGTCATGAAATTCTTATTCCTTGTTACAAATGATTTATATGATGCTTTATCTCACGTTGTAGTGCATTTGTATACTTTCATATGGACTTCATGAGTTGTACTATGACCATGCCCTAATGTTGAGTTGAAAGATTGTCCTAATGGATAAATGCTTTATAAGAAGTAATTTACATTTTAGGACCCAATTTTATCTGTTGATAATGTTTTTTTCTAGAAGATGTTATTTCCTTCTTGAAAATGAGTAGATATAGAATATGATGCATTTTTGGGTCGGTAGAAGTAGTGCCTACTCCCTTGTGTTGCATGGAATATGTTTTAGCTTGGAATTTAGGTTTTCTTCATTGAGTTATTTCATGCATAATGGGCTGATAATTTAAATTTTAGACCTTATAAAGTGTTTAAAATGTCAGTCGAGGACGAATGTTCCTATATTGGGGAAAATGTAACGACCCTAAAGTGAAATAGGAAGAACAAGAGTCTTACATGTGAGTTTGAAGTTAGGAACTTTATTAAATGACTAGAAATGTCTTTTGAAGTTTATTTTAAAGAGAATTGAGGTCAAATGACAAGAAACGACTATAATGTCAAAAAACTCGTCATTTGACCTAGTGTGATCTAAAGCCTTGACATTGATGTTTGGAGTGTTATAGTTATGACCCCAAAATTAATAAGGATAAATAGAGCCTTTCATGTGTTCTAACAGTCCATAAATTGCTTATAAGGTGTGTCACATATTGTCATTGGTGGTTTGAAGAGTTTTGAGGTCAAACGTCAAAGGACGACCAAGATGTTCGAAAACTTGTCTTCTATGTGTGCTAGTGTGCCTTAGCATGTTTCATGGTTTTTGGTATGTCGTTTGAGGTTTAAAATGATAGGAGGGTACCGTAGTACGTATATATTCATGTTTAGGGTAAACAATTATAGGCATGATTCCCAAAGGACCACCCTAGGAGTCCTTGAGGAAGACCCAAGCATTGGCCAAAAGTTACCAAGGCAGCCTTAAACCACGATGTGAATAAAGGCTAGTAGACCCATCAACGCTCTGTCAAAGGTGTGTGTGGAACCACACTTAGTCTTGGAATATTATCCCTCAAATGAGGGACCTTAGTCACAAACCATGACCAACAATGTTGCCCCGTCAACCCATCCAAGGTCCGTGGATAAGGCTATCTTATGGTTCCTGCATTTCTACAATGATCTCTGCCAAGTGAGGGGTGAATTGGGAAAATCACCCCACATTCCAATTGAGTCATGGATGGTTATTTTAGTGTTTTTAAGTATTTTAAGTATATTTAATCAATTAAATAGTCATTTAGACTGGATACTCCAAAATAAAACCTTTCTCACTTAAAAACTCTCTCAAGATCACCATTAAAGAAGAAGAGAAGAAGGAGGCAACATCTAGGAAGAATTTCACCAAGGTTTAAAGATTAAATTAAGTATTTTATTAAATGTATGTGAATTTTTTTCATCCATGGATCCCCCATACTTTCCCTCAATTGTCAATTCAAGATACCCCAATTAAGCTAGGGTTGTGATTACATTATGGGTCAGGATTGTTTGTGATCCCAATCTAGTGGGTAACACTAAATTATGTTTAGGTGGTGATTATATGAAGTTTTCATGTGGTTTACTTGATGAATTATAATCTTTGATGAAGGTGATCATGGTGGGTTTAGGCCATTAGAGGCAACATTGAAAGTTATAAGTTGATCTTCTCAATTCAATTGTCTTGAATACTAATTGATCATCGTTAGGATCATCTAGATATGAATTAAACTAGGCTTAACTAAATAAGAAGGATCTTGACTTATAAAGTTAGAATTGAACCTATATGATCAATAAGGACTAAAATTACCTTCTAATGATCAAGGTGATGATATAGCTTTATGGATCATGATAGAATGGAACTAGTATGGCATATAGGGCTTGTAGCCATTGTTGTTAGGGCTTTGAGGGTGAAGTCATTATGAGTGGATCATGATGAGTTATTATATTATATACTTACACATTAACAATATAGGAGAATCAAATTCTCTCATATAGATTAATTCTAGGTTTACCTAGAACTTATAATGAAACAAAGCATGATATACTAGAATATATTGAAGTTGTATTTTATAATCACTTCTTGTGTATTTGAATTGGTAATATAAGGAAAAGATAGGATAGCTTGAGTTTGATTCTTATGATTACTTCATAGTAGCTTTAATTACATGCAAGTTGAATTTTGTGGGAGCTCTATATGATGAATCTCATGGTAGCTTGAATTGCATACAATGTGCATTTAATGGAAGCTTGATATGATGAATCTCATGGAAGACCGAATATCATGCAAGGTGCATTTCATGGGAGCTTGGGAATCGTGATTCTCATGGTAGCTTGAATAGCATACAAGGTGCATTACATGGAAATTTGGGAATGGTGATTCTCATGGTAGCTTGGGTTTGAGACATGTGACTCTCCTAAGAATAGCTTGAAGTGTCATGACTAGAATGCGTTCATGATAGCTTGACTTGGTTAGGATAAAACCATGTCATGGTAGCTTTAGGAAAGATAACTTATACTCTCCTAATGGTAGCTTGACTTGCATGCAAGGGGCATTTCATGGAATATCTGAAGATAAGGATTATCATGGTAGCTTAGGGTTGAGAATTCATACTTCCCTATGGTTAGCTTGCATCTATATGATTGGTTCCATGGTGTCTAGGTTGGTACCCTTATATCCTTCCTTGATTAGTTTTGATTGTATGTTATGATACTATCCATGGTAGTAGGTCGATTATTTTTGTATGTTAAGATTAATAGACTAGAATGAAAGATAAGTTATCTTGGATTAGGTTATCCTAGAGAAGTAATTAGTATGAATGGTAGAATGGGATGCCATTAACACATGGCACAAGTATGACTTGAATGATAGAACTGAACATTTATGATTAAGTAGGACTAGAATCATCTTCTAATGAACAGTTGTGATTGAATAGTAAGTTAGTCTTGGAAATAGGGATTGTATCCATTAATATTATGGATTTGGGGGATAAGTCAATATGAGGTGATCTTGATTTATTTTTCTCTATCTATACAATTATACATGAACAAACTAGAAGATTATGTTCTTAATCATATAGAAGGACTCTAGGTTGACATCATAACCTAAAGTGAATCAAAACATGGTATATTTCAATAGCTTGAAGTTATGAAACATGATCCCTTCTTGTGTATTTTGAACCGGTAAGATAACACCTAAATAGGATAGCTTGGGATGGAGTATTTACACTCTCCTAAGGATAGCTTCTCTTAGCATTATATGATGCATGTCAAGGATAGCATGAGTTAGTCCTGGTAGACTAGGATTGAGGATTGATACTCTCCTATGGGTAGCGTGAACTAGCATTGCTAGGATGCTCTTCATAGTAGCGTGAATTGCTTTTTCCAAGACCATTTCATGGTAGCATTGGGATAGTGGACATATACTCTCCTAAGGGTAGCTCAGGATTGAGGATCAATACTATCCTAAGGTTATCTTGTCTTGTATTATAAAAGTACACTTCAAGGGTAGATGGTGTTAGGTTAGTCATGGTAGTTTGGGATGGAGGAGTCATATTATCCTAAGATTAGCTTAGGGTTGAGAATCATACTCCACTATGGATAGCTTGAATTTGTAATTTAGTAAACTTGTTAGGGTCCATGACTTGGTTTGTTTAGGACTATTTCATGGTAGTTAGGGTTGTACACTGATTCCTTTCATTGAATAGCATGGACTTGGATGTTAGTGTGTCTTCCAAGGTAGTTAGCTTAGCTTAACCTAGTTATGTTAGAAAGATAATAGCATGGTCTTGCCTATTAGAGTGTTATTTCTTGACAGCCTTGAAAATGGTAAATAGAATCGAGGGGTTAGTATCCAACTAGTGAACATACATGGTAGTCTATAGAAGTACTTAGTATGGATTGTAGTAATGGATGCTATTCATACATTGCACAAGTATGACTTGAGGCATGTTGTGAAAGGTTCCCTTATGTAGTATGACTTAGCTTGGGTTGTTACCATAGTTACCTTCCAAGATATAATTGACTAAGGTTGTAGTTCCTTTGTCCTTATAAAATAATCTTCTAATTAAGACTATATGAGGGTGAGTATAAATAGATGACTTCAAGGCTATGCTTAGTGTGAAGGGTAGTACGGGATGTCTTTTATATATTGAACAAGTGTGTCTTGGGGTTACTTAGAAGTATGGTGCCCTTATGGTAAAAACTACTTATGACTTAACCATGCATTTAGACCATGAGGGTAAAGTTTATCAAGTGGCTATTTATGTTTGTGTGTATATGATGTATCTCCTATGATTATGCTGACTTTATGTTTATATGATACTTATATTGAGACTATGTTATAACTTTGATTAACATTCTTATGAACATGTTCTTATCTCTTACCTTATGTCTTATGTTGACTAACCATTTCAGTTGCTTTTATGATGTTGTGCTAGCTTTCATGCTTAGTACCTTAGTACCAACACATATTAGATACATTGTAACAAAATGTAGGATTGGGGGCTTGAGTTGCTACTATAGGCTAGGTTTCAAGGATCTAAGCAAGATTGAAGATCTTGGTGAGTCATCATATCTTTGAGAGTACATACAATTTACCTTTACATCATTTACATATATTTTTAAGAATTTGTATAGGTTGTGTCCCAAAGTTGAATGTCTAGTCAAGTTAGATGGTTTGACATAAAGGTTTTAGTAAAGTACTTCGCTTTGAAATTTATGAAAATGACTTCGGTTTTAAAACTTTAAATTTTAAATTTCTCCATATTTTCTATGATCAATAGTTTTGATAATGCTAAGGGCTTGAATGAGACCCATCCGGGGTCAAGTATGTCGTGTCACGTCTAGAGGGTTCTCTCGGGGCATGACAATGTGAGTTGGAATGCAGAACATAACATAGGCTTTAAAAGATTCTAAAAAAAACTTACTTGGGTTCTTCTCAACTCATGAATAACTTAACTCGATCTAAAGCAATGATACACATGCAATATATGAAAAGCTATATAAAATAGTAAAAGAAACTTAGTTTGTTAAAGAAAATGCACTAAACAATTTACATTTACTCATATAAAAAAGTAATATAGTTTTTGTGGGAGTTTCTCTAACTGAAAACCACCACTGTGAGCCTATGTGGTGATACAACGTCTTGCCCATGCAGCCAGAACTATGCTATATTTTGTCATCATATAGAATGCTTAACTTAGTGGATCCACTAGTTAATGTTAAAATCATCTTTAGAAGTCATCTAAATAGTATGATTCTTTACTAATCATGATTCTTAGAGGGTTTATGGAGGCTTGAGTTAATATGAACTCGCATCCCATTATTGGTGCTAAATACTACTCTTAAAATATACTTAGCTCAATTTTTTTTAGACAAACCTCTTTCGTTGGTTTGATATAATTAGTCAAAATTTAGCTTAAAACCTCTCTTGGAGTCGATTTTACATTTCTTTCTCAAATGTGAAAACATTTTTAAACTATTGGGAATACATAATTCCATTGTAGCTTTTTTTAGGAATGAACTCAACTCTTTACTTTTTTCTTAACTTGAAATTTACGTCTTAGAACCAAGTTAAAACATTTGTGAAAGACTTTTGAAAAACTTAAATAAACTTGCTCTTAACTTGCTTTTTAAGTGTCAAACTTGACTCTTATCTTTTCTTGAATAGAATTATGGATCTTGTGACAGGAAAGATTTCATGATGTTTAGAAGTGTTTCTAAATAATGAAACATGAGAAAAGATTAAAATTTCACTGTCTCAATGCAGGTACGCGATACGGAGATGTATTCTAATTTTAGTCGCAAAAATACTTTTTAAGGCATAACGGCCCGTGATCGCTTCTCCACGCGAAGGCATTTTCCCCAAATCTGCGGAACAGGTATGTGATGCGGAGCCAGGTCCCAGATTTGGCCGACTAATTTATTTTTCATTTTTTTCCAGGCTCAATTAGACCAAACTCGATTCTTTTTCCTAAACTCTTTTTAGGTACAAAAACGCAACAAGTGTACCCTGAACCCACTCAATATGTTGATGTAAATATTTTAGAAACTTCTAAATTTCAGCCCAACTCAAGAACAATATCAATTTCAAGAATAGATATCAAGAATATTAATTTTTAGACTCTTTTGAGAAGTATTCATGCTAAAACAACATATGGCGCATAGGTGAACAAACCCAGCACTATGAAAGACTCAAATAGCTTGTAGGATCAAATCCCTTAAGAAATCCGGAATAAATTCCTTACGAACCAATGAGTTCTTGTTTTTCTCCTCTCCTTTCTCTTGTATTCTCCTCTTGAACCCTAGGGTAATTTATAATTGTGCAAACTAAAACAATTCACTTTTGACCCTTAACTAATTCTCTAATAACGAATTAAAATAATATGGTATGGAAAATACCAAACTACCTTTTAAAAATTTTGAGTAGACTTTACTTATTTGAACAACCCAACTTTTAATGGGCATATCTCACTCATACGAATTCAGAATTGCGCAAACATGGTGGCATTGGAAATATTATCCAAGAGATTATCAACAATATTTGGAAATACACTTAACTCATCTTGAGTTAGGATTTATATTTGTTTGAAGTTGAGTAAAAACTCAACTTCACTTACTTCACAATTTTCCCAAATCTGGAAATCCTAACCATGGTTTTAATGTTAATGGGTGGCGAAAGCATACAAAGATAGTTAGTCTTCCATCACTTAGATTTAGGGTGACTTACATATACTTTCCAAAAAATACTATTTCCAATTACTTGCTTCTTCCTAGTTATTTTGTTTTACGAGATGTGACAATTACAACATATGATCACTTAATATATTGAGTTCAAAGACGAGTAAGTATTTTTGTACAATATTCAAATGATTAAGCTAGCTCCTTTATAATTACACTTAGTTGAGCATATATTTATAGTTATTACAGTCCTTTCATTAGTTTATTTTGCGGCTATATTACATACCCTTGTGCATTCAATGTACGATATAATTCAACATGTATCAATTTATGATGCAAATACAAGTGTATAAGATAATCAACGGGCGCTTCAATGAGAACACTTTGCACTTCTCATTTGAGAGTTAAATGACTCCTCCTTTGTAACACCCTTAAAAACGAACTAGGTGAAACTAGAGCCTAAATGTGTGTCATGAGCTGATAATATAAGGTGTAAAAATGGTGAATTATAGTGTTAGAAGCCAGTGTTCTGAGTTTTGAAGATTTTTGAAGTGAAATATTAAAGAACATCTAAGACATCAGAAAATTTTCCTGGGTGCGTGCATTTGCGTTCTAGTGTGCCTTTGCATGTTTTATGTGTTTCTTGGAGTTAAAATTGATAAGAGAGGTTCCTAACATCTTCATCGACGTGTTTAGGGTTGAAAAATCCGGGCAGGACTCCCCAATGATCACCCTAAGAGTCCTTGAAGAGGACCCAAACTTTGACTTGAAACAATAAAAAAGTAGTTCTAAACCACGATACCTAACAGTGTTCCATGGTCCTAACTATGCTCCATCGATGGGGGGGCATTTCTACATACATAGGTGTGGGAGATTAAGCTCCCAAAGATCTGCCTCGGACCAAAACTACAGCTTGCCAGTACGGCCCACCGTCTGGTCAACGCTCCGTTGGTGTGCTTCATCGATTGACACATGCAACCTTATGCAGGTGTGTCAGCTAAGTGGAGGATATTATGGAAATTTACCTTGAATTTAAATAAAGTATTGGTCGGTTATTTTAGGGGGTTTTGGTTATTTTAAGTTACTTTATAATCCTAGAACCTAGATTAGAGTTCATTACTCAAGATCAAAACCGAAGACCCAAAGTAGAACTCTCTAGACTCCATTGAAGCTTGAAGCAAGGTTAAAGCTAGGATATTGATTTCTCCATTGATTCTTCATCATTTTCATGGATTGTTTTCAATTGAGGTATCGTGTTTCATCCTTCCATCCTCTTTTTTATAGGATATAAATTCAAATGCTTTTCTAAGACTTTCTCAAATCATAAAGTGCTATTTTGACTTCTAGCCATGGGTTCTGATATAAAAAGATTTTAATCAATATTTTATGAGAGAATTTATGTTGATTGAATATTTTTAGATAAAAAAACTCTATGAACCCATGCATTTCATGAATTCCTCTTTTTTGGCTGTAATGTGGGTGATTTGATCATGGCTTAATTGTATTAAATTTTTGTGTAGATTGTATTGGGCTATTGAATTATGTATAGATCATGATAGAATTGTACATAGGCTGTCTTAATTTGATGATATTCATACTGTATATTGTTGGATAATTTGTATGGTTGGAGTGTTGGTTTGGAATTGTGTATATTGTTATTGGTAAGAGCCTTTGCAAAGTGAATTGATTAAAAAGGCTAAAGAATTATGAAGTTGATGATGTAAAGGTGGTTATTTTACCTAATCTCTTCTGTATTGTGTAGAATTACTATTTAATTATATTAATTGGCATGGTCCACTTATGTTGGCGGTGTTTATGTGTTATAATAGTCAAGCACATAGCCTTGTCGGCACTATTATGTGAATTGTGATGGTATTATGTTATAACTTGTGTAGGTGTTCTATGTTATGGATTATGTGGTCTATGTGTACGTGTGAAGTGGTGGCATGATTTCTTCGAATTGGTTATATGTGTCTATGGTAGACTATGGTGATGTCTTTATATTTGTTGCTAGTGTATATTGTTAGATAGATTTATTTGTCCCTATAGGATTCTTGAATGTTATTGAATATGTAATAAGATTATGTTGATATGTCTTGAATGGTAGACGTATGTCCCTCTACTCAATACATGAAATCATGTGAAGGTGAACTCTTGACTTAGAAGGCTTAAGCACCTTTGTCATGTGTGTGTATGAATGAACGTTGAATGAAAGTCTAGGATTTATAGACCTAAGATGGTACCCTTCTATGTATGACTAGTATATGGCCTTGAACATATAAAGAAGGTCAATGACTGTAATACCTCTAAAAATAAACTACGTGAAACTAGAGTCTAACATGTGTCATGAGTTTATAATGTCTTAAAATGATGCATTATTGTGTTTGGAGGTAGTGTTTTAAGTTTTAAAGAGTTTGGAGGTCAAACATCAAAGAACGTCCAAGACGTTGGACAATTTGTCTTGGTGTGTGCTCTATTGTGTCTTGCATGATTTATGTGGTGTTTGGAGTTTGAATTTTTAGGAGAGGTTCCTAATAATTATATGAGGGTGTTTAGGGTAAAACTTCCAGGTACGACTCCCGAAGGACTGCCCTAGGGGTTCTTGAAGAGGATCTAACCTTGGGCTAGCAAGCTGCCCCAGGCAGCAACAACATACACTTTGGTGGAACCAGTCTGCGTATTAGACTTGGTTCAACAAAGAACCAAATTTTTGTGATCTAGGTTGTATGGATATTGTATAATCATGTGTATTTCCATGATAGGGAAGAGTATAAGTGCTCACATTTATGAGTTAAAATGGTTAATAATCTATTACCTGTGTACACCTATGTGAATTAATGAATAGCACAAGTTAGGACTCTTAAGTGTAATATGAAGTTGACTAGTCTCATGTGCTATTGTGTGTTGTGTGGTGTATTTTTGATAGAGTATTATGGTCTAAGAGGGTAGCTGCCTCAATGTGTTGTTGATAGGCAATATATGATAATTTTTACCGATGTACACACACACTCACTTTTTATGCATGTTATAAGTAGTATAAGTTTTTGTGTCTAAATGAAAGGTAGTTCTCATATTCACTAGTCTCTACTATTATGCATTCTAAGATGATGTCTATGATGTTAAGTATATGATATGATGAAGTATGATTGTGCATAGTGTCTTAGAGTGTTGATATGAAAGGATTGCTCATATTGGTATACATATAGACTTGTGCATTGATAAATGAACATATGTGATATTATGTGTTAGGTGAAATGTTTGCTCACATATAAATACACACATAGATGAATGATGATCTAGTTAATAGAGGGATATTGAAAGGTGTGCCCAAGAATACTCTAAAACTAGATAGTTGCTTGAATATGTTATAATCATATGAGGAATGAATATCCTAAGCCTATGTTTTATAAATAAATATAATAAAGGCTTTTCAATAAAGGGAACTTAGCTGAGCACCGAGTGAACTTGAAATTGAGAGGTGTTGACTTCCCTTGTAGGAAGATTCACCATTTGTTCATTATAGAGTGTTGACTTCCCTTAGAGGAATACTCACCTATGGATCCAGATGAAGTGATGACTTCCCATTGAGGAATGTTCACCCATGATTTCTCATGAGAGGAGGCCCCAATTGACAAAGGGATGTAGAGGGATCATACCTATCTCTTAGTTCCATAAACTATGCTTCCGACATAGGATGTAGCAAAGTGAATTCACTTAGGATGCTAGGATGTATGTTAATGTTCTACCTTGGGTAGGTAGGAACACTTTCCATTGGTGTAAGGCTCTACAACACCAAATTCCTTGTTTAGCACCCATGGTCTTACTGTCGGTTAAGGTTTTAGTTTCCATAAGGTAAAATGGACAATGGAATTAAATGAATAGGATCGTAACTAAGACTGCTTAAGGTAAGTTACTTATTGTCGGTTAAGGCTATAGTTTCCCTAAGCTATTGGCTTAAATATGTCTAAGTTGTATTATACGCCTATGATGGTATGTGTTGTCTCGTGAAGATGATATGTATGTTTCCTTGTGGATTGAAGGTGATGCATTGCACCAAGTATCACTATAGGGTTACTTGGAAGTTTAATGAATAAAAGGGAAGATAGCACACTGTTAAGGGAAAACTAGTTCACTATAATATGACTTAAAATTGTAACAAATTATATAGTGATCTTATGAAATGTTTGACCTTTGAATATGTTTATATGAAGTATGTGAATGATATAAATTCTATTGTCTAAGCGTTTAATGAAGATTTACTCAAAAAGGCTTGAAGTATGATTTCAAGAAAATGTCCTTTATAAATGCATGTTTTTGCATGGTTGCCTATTTAGTGCATTCTTGTACTAACTCCATTCTTCTCAACTTTTTACACAAAGTGTAGGTTATGGATGCTTAAAGGTTGTCTTGAATGGTGAAGAGCTTGATGCATGATTCCCAAGCTCAATGAAAGGAAGCCTGAAGTTCAAGGACCTCTTACTTATGTCTTTATTGTAATGTATAGAAGGTTGGACTTATGTTTATATTTTAAGGGTCGTGTCCCTAATGTACTCTATGTTGTTGTGTCTAATATGGCAAAGAGACTTAGAGGCTAAGTATATATTATGACTTATATTTTATATATATAAAGTTAAGTTTCTCGAATATGATGAGCTATAAAATGTTTTATATATCCGCTTAATTTACTATGTCAATGCGACAAATAATAACTATGAGATTATATAAGACCTCCGAGAGGTCAAGTACGCCATGTTACTTCTAGGGGGTGGTCCCCGGATGTGACAAATGTGGTATTAGAGAACGAGGTTTTTAAAAGTGGTTTAGGGTCCAAGAAGTCTCATATTGTCATATCTAGTGGAGTCTTGTATCATTGGTGGTGAGTCACGACACATCAAATGGAACGTGAGGCTATATGACGATAGAGTTTCCCTTCTTCATCATTCTTATATCGTGCAATAGAACTTAACTCCATAAGATCTGTCTCTTATGTTTTCTTGTCCGGTGGTCTTTTAGATGTGATTGTTTGGATGAGATTATATGTATGCTTGAGGGAGAAAAGGTGAATTTAAATTCTTATCTTGGTTTTATGCTTTGAATGAGTATGTGTGAAGGTGAATTTTTGCATGTTTTTGATGATGTTATGCCAATTATGGCTATATATGAAATTTATGTGAAATACCATGTTATATTAAGAAATGTATGTCATGATATAGTTAAAATATGTTATAAATTATTATGGTTGACATGAGTTTCTTTTGAAATAATGTGCTACTATATGGTTTTGTATGATGGTAGTCTTATGATATGATTTAAACTTGAAATGCTTGCCTATGAAAGCATGCTACCATAAGAATATGTCCTTAAAGGTGTTCAATGTTTCCTTTTGTATATATGTGGTCCTTGATAAGTTGCCTAGTATGGATTGGAGTGTTTTGTATAGACTTGATCCTAGGTGTGATGATAGTATGCTTGCCTTTGTAAAGTTTTGTATATCATATTGTCATGCTTTTCCTATCAATTGCCTAAAAGTTGCATTTTTGGAATGTTGAAGTATGTTCACTGTAATTCTAGTCCACTTACTGTAATATTTTTGGGAAACCAACTAAATTGTTCTTTGATTAGATTTTGTTGAAATGTGTATAGAATTGATGCATATGAGCATGATAATGAATATAAAAAGTAGAATTGCTATTTGGAATGAAAAATGAGAGTGTTATGGCATGATGAAGTCGTAGAATTGTTTCTAACTTCTAATTGTGTTGTGAGTCCGTTGATGATTGTGGAATTTGTGTTTCCCTAGAACTGATGGTAGTACTCCTATATTTGTAGGGTGATTATGTGGTTTTGTTTGACCTAGAAGTTACCTTACTTTAATGTTGAAAGAAAAGGAAGAGTCTCTAAGGCTAAGTCTCCTATGTTGTTCCCCTAAGGTGTATGACCTTGGTGTCTATTGTATTGTTGAAGAACCTATGTGGTTAAATGAGATAACCTAACTTGATAAGTGGGGATAAATTTCCTAAATGATAAGGTTTAAAATACCTTGGTGTTCTTATATTAACTTACTCTAATTTCTTTTAAAGTGGTAATCACTTTTAATTGGTTAAATGAAGGTTGTTAAGTTAATATCCTCTTAAGTTTGGCTTATGTTATTACTAAATTGGGCTTACCCTAAGTGGGAGATGACGATTGAGTAGTAAGGTTGTAGAAATTGTCTACCCTGTCCTTTTATTCTTACTTGAGCTTGAAACTAATAAATTTTTAGGAAGCTTGTTCATGGATAAGAGTTTGTATAAAGTATGAATTGCATGACCTTTATATGTTTGGTATGTATTGATTGGCATTACCTTGAATATATTATGAATGTTCCAAAGTACATGAATGAAATGTTTGATTAAATCCATGTTTTCTCAAGTTAAATTGCATCTTGATATGCTAGTTGTGCATTTGACTTCATGAGATAAGATAAGAAACATGGTAATAGTCACTTGTGAGGTGAAATGTTTAGCCTTATGATGAAAAGTTGAGTCTCTTTAAAATTAAATATGTTGAGTCTCTTGAAAACTATGTGATCTTATGATTTGGAATGTATGATTGTAAGCTCACTTTTGAAAGGTGAAATCATGTTTAGCTAAGTGTTAATATATGTGCTTATGATTTGTGTTATTCTTCTCAAATGATGCTTACTGTGAAGGTGAGTACTATGTTAGAAATTGGAATTTTGTGAGATGACTTCCTATTGGTTGTGATGTATTTGGTGTGATCTACCATTTAGACTTCACATGGTAGGAAACATAATCATACCTTGGTTCAAAATTTGAGGAAAATTGACCTTGTACTTTTCTTAGGTGTGAACTCATGATACATGTAAGTGTATTGAGGAGAAGGACATTCCTCCATGGACACCGCTAAGCATGTTATGGTCTAACTAATAAAAATATTTGTTTATTCCATTAACTCAAGTCTATGTGGATTAAAGTATGAGTTCCTAAATTTCTTCATGCCAATAGGTATAACTACTAATAATATTTGTTTATTCCATTAATTCAAGTCTAGGTGCATTAAAGTATGAGTTCCTAAATTTCTTTTTCAGTGTTGTTGAAATCTTCCTAAGTGTGACTTAAAGAATAGTTGCAAAATGAGCTATTAATGAATTAAAGTGTAATGGCCATGTTATGATTAGGAGAAGGATGTTCCTCCTATGAATATGATAAGAGACTTTGAATTTGATGCATTAAAGAGTGAGTGAGTAATGGTTTTGCTTGCTTGTGTGCATTGAGTGCTAAAATTATTTGATGATGTTATAAATGTTATGAACTGCTCTATGATTATTTGAAGTCCTTGTTGTGATTAAAAAGCCCTAAGTGTCTTTCGAGGATAATGTTCCCAAGTGGGGGATATTGTAAGACCCCAAAAATGATTTAGGGTGTCTAGATCCTAACATGTTTATCGTAAGGTTATAAGGTCCTATAATGACATATAATCTGGTTTAGAGGCATTTTGTATAGTTTGAGGTGATTTGGTAGTCGAACGTCAAGGGACAACAAAAACATTCGACGACTAGTCACCTATGTGTCCATGCGTTTTTATATATTGTATGATATGATTTTATGAAGTATTAAAAATTGGTTATAATTTTGTTTTAAGATATTATATGTAGTTTTGAGAAGTTTGGAGGTCAAATGACCAAGAACGTCCAAGGTGTTCGAAAGATAGCCCTTAAGACGCTCAATGCGTGTCCTGATGGGGCCTAGCCTGTTTGTATGAGTTACATGCATTTTTTTTGTGTGCAACTCGTGTAAATGGTCTAGAACTTGTTAAGGTTCGTATTTACGATGGAAACATCAACATACGACTTCTAAAGAGATCCACAAAAGGCTCCACAATAAGGACCCAAGGCGGGTCGAGACACTGCCTTGGCAGTGTCAATCGACAGAACAAACGATGGCCAGTTGGTCAACCAATGTCCCATTGGTGAGTTCTCATCCATGGAAAGTTATCTTTGGCAGGTATAAACCAAAAATTTTGCTAAGGATTAATCGACGGAAGCCAAAGGAAGGCCAGTCGATTAATCAACAACCAGTCGATGGGGTCCGTCGATGGTGGCCTATAACTGATGCATTGCGACTGTTTTTAAGGGGTGAATGTACAATTCACCCCACGTCCTAACCTGACTCTAATAGGTTTATTTAGCTACTTTTGGGTGCATATAAGTAATCAAACACGTGAAGAATCCATCCCAAATCCTTTCCCACGAAATTGAACTTTTCCCTCCAAAAAATTTCTTCCTAGAAACCTCCATTGTTGGTGAAGGTCAAGAACATATTGGAGATTTTATTTCCATGGAAGAATAATAAAGTTCAAGAGGTTTTCTAATAGACAAAGGTATGGTGCTCCTTCATATCTAAGTAACCTTTCACTTGGAGAGTTCTTCCCAAAGTTTTCAAAGAAGATATTGTGATCAATCTTTCAATCTTTCAATCTAGCTATGGGTTCTATCTAAAAATCTTTTAAATGGTTAAATCATGATTAATTGATGTTAATTTATTGGTTTGAACGTGACTTTACTCCAATTGCATGATAAACCCATGCTGCTTCCTTTAATCGATTTAGTCCTTGCATGGGCTTGTGATCATGGCTTTTTAATGTTTGAAATGTGATTTTCTTACGTTGAATTATCTACATCTACTGTAATTTACATATGATTTATTGTGAATTGATGATGAAGGATCCATGAGGATCAATGAATGAAGAATTCAACATGACTAGCATGAGATCTATGTATTCACTATAAGGTTGGCTTTATGTTGATGGTTGTAAGACCTTGGATTCTGTTAAGTTGCTTGTATCCACTATTTTAGGTTACATAATGATTTAATTATGGATAGGAATCCCTTATGATCAAAGTGAAGAATGATTAGCATGAATTGATCTAGTTCTTCTAGTTTATCGATTGATGATATTATGGATGTGATGTGACCCATATATTTATATGATGTGATTCATGATTTCTTTGAGTAATGATCTAACTAGATACTCCCTAACATGTACATTATTGTTAATATATGATTGATGATCAAGGCCATAGAGAATCAATAGTATTGGCTAATTGCTATATATTCTAGTGAATTTATAAGCCTAATGCCTATGTTGGAAGCTTGATCTTGAAGTGCTTTAAGCATTATTTCGTTATGACTAAGAGTATGATTAGCTACAGCCTTCAATTGATATCATTGATGAAATATGATCTATAATCCATGTAAGTAAAATTGATTGATGGTCTATATCTTTCTACATTCTAGTATGCTAATGATATGTTGTACTTGTTTGTAGCATGGTCTTGTAGTAGCTTATGTATGACTTCGTATATCATTATTATGTTTTAGATAATGTCCTATACTTGAATTATTAATAAAATAGTAGTAATGGTCAATAATGACCAAAGGCTAAAGGATTGGTAAGAAATGCGCTACTGTTCTACTTCTCTACTTCTTTATAGTAATGTTGATGAAGCCTTGTATGACATTGTGTGGTATGGTCCACTTATTGTGGAGGTGTTTACTTTATTTCCATTATATATGTGTTGATTATGGCCTTGAAGTCAAATTGATGAATATATGAATATGTGGTTACGATGACTACACTATGTGAAGTTCATGCCTACTTTCCTTTTCTAATTGTGATCTAGGTTTTATGGCTATTGTATAAGCATGTGTATATCCATGTTAGGGTAATGTATAGGTGCTTCCATTGATGAGTTCAAATGGTTACTAATCCCTTATCTATATACCCCTAAGTGAATGCATGAATATCACAAGTTAGGAGTCTTAAGTGTAATATGGAGTTTACTTGTCTCCTATGCTATTATGTGTTGTATGGTCTATGATTGATAGATTATTATGGTCTAAGTGGGTGGCTTCCCCAATGTGTTGTTGATACCCATTATGTTATCATGTTGACCAATGTACACACACAATCACTTTACATGCATGTTTCAAGTAGTATAAGTCATGGTGTCTAAATGAAAGATAGTTCTCATATTCACTAGTGTATACTACTATGCATGTTAAGATTATGTTTATGATGTTAAGTATATGATATGATGAGGTATGATTGTGCATAATATCTTGGAGTGTTGATATGAAAGGATTTCTCATATAGGTACACATATAGACTTATGCATTGATACATGAACATGCGTGACATTATGTGTTATGTGAAGGTTTGCTCACATATAAATACACAAACACACATGAATTATGATCTAGTTAATAGAGGGACATTGAAAAGGGGTTCCCAAGAATACTCTAAAACTAGATAGGTGCTTGAATATACTATAATCATATGAGGAATGAGTGTCCTAATCCTATGTTTTATGAATAAATTTAATAAAGGCTTTTCAATAAAGGGAACTTAGCTTACCACCAAGTGAACTTGACATTGAGAGGTGTTGACTTCCCTTGGAGGAAGATTCACCATTTTTTCCTTATAAGAGTGTTTACTTCCCTTTTAGGAATACTCACCTAAGGATCCACATGAAGTGATGACTTCCCTTTGAGAAGGTTCACCCATGTTTTCTCATTAGAGGAGGCCCCAATTGCCAAAGGTCATGTAGAAGGATCATACCAATCTCTTAGTTCCATAAACTATGTTTGCCACATAGGATCTAGTAATGTTAATTCACTTAGGATTCTAGGATGTATGTTAATGTTCTAATTTGGCTAGGTAGAAACACCTTCCATTGGTGTAAAACTCTACCAAATAAAATTCCATGTTTAGCACCCTTGATCTTAGTGTAGGTTAAGGCTATAGTTTCCCTAAAGTAAAATGAACAATGGAAGTAAATGATTAGGATATTAACTAGGAGTACTTAAGGTAAGTTACTTAGGATAGGTGGAAGTAATGAACCCATCTAGACATTGCACAAGTAGATCCTTAAGAAGTCATAGGAAGGTGATGTAATGTGTGTGTTTATGTTTATGTCCATATGCATCACATTGTAGTATCTATCTACTTGTTATGAAGGTGTGCATGGTATGAACCTATGAGATGTGATCTTATCCTTATATGCACTATGTTTGTCTAAAAGACTATATGATGAAGGTCTTATACTGACACGAATGAAGTTGCCTTCACTTACTTGTTGAGGTATGAATTGAATGTTAAGGTTTGTGGTCTCATGAAAGGTTTACTAAGAATTTATGGGGTTGTGGGGCTCCATATGTTCATTGCACTTGTAGACTAAGATTGAGGTCATGAACAAGGTCTTATAATGAGAAATATGAAAGAAGTAAAAGTGTGTGTGCAAGTTAGATGTATCTTACTGTAAATGTCCTATGGTATTGGCTTAAGTATGTCTAAGTTGTATTATACTTCTATGATGGTATGTGTTATCTCCTGTATATGATATGTATGTTTCCTTGTGGCTTTAAATTGATGCATTGCACCAAGTATCACTAGACGGTTACTTTCAATATGTTTATATGAAGTATTTGAATGACATAAATTCTATTGTCTAAGGGTTTTATGAAGATTTACTCAAAAAGGCATGAAGTATGATTTCAAGAAAATGTCCTTTTTAAATGCATGTTTTTGCATGGTTGTCATACCTAGTGCATTCTTGTACTAACTCCATTCTTCTCTACTTTTTACAAAAATTGTTGGTTATGGATGCTTAATGGATGTATTGAATGGTGAAGAGCTTGATAGATGATTCTCAAGCTCAATGAAAGGAATACTTAAGTTCAAGGATCTCCTACTTATGTCCTTCTTGAAAAGTATATAAAGTTGTATTTATGTTTATGTTTTAAGGGCCTTGTACCTAATGTACTCTATGTTGTTGAATCTAAGATGGAAAAGAGACTTAGAGTCTAAGTATGTATTATGACTTATATTTTATATATATGAAGTTAAGCTTCTAGAATATGATGTGCTATGAAAAGTTTTAAATTTCTTCTAAATTTTCTATGTCAATGCGATGAATGATACTATGGGCTTGTATAAGACTTCCGAGTGGTCAGGTACGCCATGTTACTTCTAGGGGGTGCTCCCTGGATGTGATAGTTGTGAATTGTGGTCTTAAGAAGGTGGTTACCTCAATGTATTTTTGATTGCCATTTTGTGATCATGTTGACAAATATACACACACACTCAATGTAGTAAAGGGTCATGTTGTCTAATGAAAGGTTGTCTCATATTCACTAGATGTCTACTACTATGCATGTCAGGTAAATGTATGTGAATTATGTTTTGTATTCCTTAACTAGGATGACTTAATAGGTTCACTAGTATGGGCAAGGGTATGGGACCTTGTTTATGCATTGCACATGTGTACCTTGGTACAATTCCTAGGGTTTGTTTCTATGTACATGAAAGAAAATGCTTGAAAATGTTATAAATATGAATTATTTGCTATGATGTTAAGTATATGATACATTGATATATGAACGTGTGTGACATTTATGTGTTAGGTGAAAGGTTTGCTCACATATAAGTATACACACACAGATGTATGAAGATCTAGTCAATAGAAGAGACTTGAAAGGTGTGCTTAAGTATATCCTAAACTAGATAGGTGCTTACATATGCTATGTCCATGTGAATTTCTCACATGATTTAGGTTGATAAACTCTCATCTATTACCTAGGAGCTAAGCATATGTGGAGTCAATCTCCTAAGGCCAACATATTATAATAAATGTTAACAAATGCTTTTTAATAAAAAGGGAACTTAGCTTAGCACCAAGTGAACATGAAGATGAGGGGTGTCCCTTCCCATTCTAGGAAGGTAGGTCACCATAATCCTCGTGAGGTGGATAACCACACTACCTCAATAGGCATAAACAGGGTTTCCATAAGTGAATAACCATAGTGTCCCATTTGGCATAAAAAGGGTTTTCGCATGTATGCTTGCATGTTCCATAATGATGCTTGCCAATAGGATCTAGTAAGTGAATTCACTTAGTATTCTAGCATGTGTTAAGGTTCTACCTTGTCTAAGTAAAAACACCTTCCATTGGTGTAAGGCTCTACAACACCAAATTCCATGTTTAGGGTCAGACCCAAAAATAACATAGGTTAAGATAGATCCTAATATGGTTGGTGTTATAGTCTAAGGTCTTTAAATGGTTTATAATGTGGGTTTGAGGCAGTGTCTACGAGTTTAGGTGCATTGGAAGTTAAACATTAAGGGACAATCAAGCCGTTCGATGACTAAGTGACCTATGTGCCTCATATGTGGTTTTTTGTGTTTATATGTGATTCATGATGTCATGACGTACTTAAATGAGTCATTATAGTGTATATAGGAAGTGTGTGAAGTTTTGTGATGTTCGGAGGTCAAATGTCCAATAACGTCCATGACTTTTGAATGGTTTTCCTTGAAACGACCTTCTGTGTCTATGCGTGTTTCATAAAGTTTTACGTGTTCCTTTTGGATGAAACTCGTGTGGTATTTCCTAAACTCGTATACAATGATGTTTTGATTGGAATTTTTCTGGTGAGACTCCACATAGGACCAACAAAGGGCCCTAAAGGAGGACCCCAACTAGGAGCTCAACAGTGCCATGAAGTGGAAGTCTACTGACCCAAACGACGGCCTGTCTATTAGGAGATGGACCGTCTATGGGTATCGTGGATGGAGCCACTTGGCCTTCAGGTTGAGGAGTTGCAGCAACAACCGAGGATACCCCATCGACGAGGCGTGGGTGAGACCACAGACCGTCGATGTGGGCGTCAACGGTGCTGCGTGTTTTCCTTCCAGCTTTCTGTTAAGTTGAGGGGTGAAGTTGTAAATTAACCCCAAGTCATATAAAGTGTGAGACGGTTGTTTTGAGTGTTTAAGGGTATTTTAATAGTATATAAGTCATTAAACTCTCATTATAACCCTAACACCTAAATCAAAATACATTCTCTCCAAAAGTTCCTCCAAAAACCTCGATGAGAGTTCAAGGTGAAGATATAGCTTGAAGGTGGTTCTTCGATGGAATTTCTTCTTCAATTTACATTTTTCCTTCAAATAAGTTGTGGGAGTTCTTCATCTAAGGCTTTCAATCACCTTAGAGCCAATTTCAAAGATGATTTTCAATGTTTTCAAAAAGATGAAAAGTTCAATTTCTACTCTTAGTCTTGGGGTCTTGATGAAACGTTTTCAAATGTTAAAATATGATCTAATTGAAGTATAATTGATGTTTTCCAATTAAATTCTCCATTAACCCTTGATCATCATAAATCTCTCAATTTATTTAAAATATGGGTTATGTGATCATGCTTTGAAATTGACGAATTCATGTGTAGATCGTTATGGGCTTTTGATTCATGTATAGATTATAGCTAATTGATTTATATTATGTTTCAATTTGATCAATTGAGTATTTAATATTGTTAGATCTTTTGACTATTAAGCCTATTGAATTGATATTGACTTGATGCTTCTGAATTGTAATGTAGTTTTCTATTGGCTACTGAATAAAGTAAGGATTGTATTCAATTGATGTCTAATTGGTCTTTATATTAATAAATCTATATTTAATTGACTTAGATTCATTGATTATTATGGTTTATGTATTGAAATGATGTTCATGGTCATGGGTAAGGGCCTTATGGTATTGAATTAGATGAATTAGCTTTGAAATCAAAGTGGTAAGATGGAGTGGTGGTATGCTTCCTAATTCCTTTTATTTGTATTTATTAGACTTCAATTATTTTGTGATTGGTATGGTACACTTATGGTGGCGGTGCTATGTGAGTGGATGTGGCCTTATCGGTAATACTTTATGCAATATCATGATCATGGCTTTGTCGTCACTACTTGAAGTATTATGATGATTTGTGTAGTTGATTTATATGAAGTTTGAGCGTATCTATATGCATGTGAAGTAATGTGAAAGTATGTGTTCTTTCTATGTATGTTAGGAGATCATGTAGACTATGAATATGTTCTTAAATGTGTAGTCTTAGATGTTGATACATGATTGTTCCTACTTGACTATATGAGTTATGATGGTTATATTAATGATGATATAGTAATGTATAGGATGACATAAGATGATAATAGTCATTCCTAAGTGCATAAAAGTATGATATGATATATGTGCTAAAGTAAAGAATGTTGTGTCTTGTTTTGATAGACTTGTGTCACTTACTTGATACATATATGAATGATATGTGAATATAAGATGTCTTGACTAGGTAGACTTAGTTAACCCTTTACATGTATGCATGAAAGATATGTGAGACCTTAGAGGATGTTAGGAAGGTCATGCACGTGTAAAAGGTTATGTTATGAATGTTAAAGTCGAGAGCCATAATCGTATCCTTCATGTAAAGTAATGTTGGACTTAGGGGTTATTTTCTGTAACGGCATCGTATCATGCTTAGCAAAGTCATAAACAACTATCTTAGTCTCCATTTAAAGGTCGCCCTAGTGGACCTCATTGGTAGGGTGAATGTGATTGGGTTATGAACTAGATAAGGAACCCATTCATGTGATCCTTTAATGTCAATTACTCTATGAGAACCAAGGCTAGCACAAAGTGATTATGTTATAGGAATTAGCTGTATTTGAGAATAAGAATAGAGTAAAATGTACCACTACTTGATAATTGGACTAGAGTGCACAAAACCCCTTCATATTCCTTAACCATGTGCCTACATGGGATGTGTCCTAGTTCTACCCTTGGTAAGTAGAACACCCTCGTCGGAGTAGGTTAGAACTATGGATTCCATGTTTATCTATCATGGTCTATGTCAGTTATTTCCTATTTTCATCATTTGGGATACGTACTAGCATTAGAGAAGTTCTATGAAGTTTAGGTGGTGGTATGGTACACTATCTAGACATTGTACAATAGGCTTTGAACGTGTTAGTTGGAGTCCCTAGGTCTTGTCTAAGACCATTACTTGAATGTCCTTTATGTGATGAATAAGTCTTAAATGAACTAATGAATGTAATGACTTAAGAAAGTATGTTCAAATGAATAAGTACTTATCTAGAGTAGTTAAGGGTTGTCTAGTTAAGGCATGAAGGGGGCACAAGAATGGTCACTTCTTATCTTACCTGGTTAAGTCTTAAGAATAACTCTAGTTAGGGAAGATGGTTGTTTGTGGACATGATCCAAACTTAGGAAGCCATAAGGATTATTTAGGTAGTCTTGATAAGGTCAATCATGGACGTTATCTTCTTGATCTACTTAAGTATGTATTTTTATAGCCTTTGATGCGGAAATGCCATATTATCTATATGATGATATTTTGATGTCTTGTAAGTGTGTATGTGACTCATCATAGGTAGTCTTAAGGATCATTTAGGCATTACTAGAGAGGTTGTATGGGCGGTCTCTTTGTGTGACTTAAGTGAGTCGTAGGATAGCTTTAAGTAGGACAATTACATGCTAGAAGATGTCTAAAGTGAAGTGAAAGGACTTCACCGTAACAGTGAATTGAGTTCACCGTACAGTGAAGTGAATTCACAGTATTGTTGACTAAAAATGTGGCTTTTTGATTTAATGATTTCTTATGTATTTTTAAGTTGTGAAATGTTGTTATTTTGCTTATAGTGTGATGTTTTAATAGAAATTCATGAAAAGCATGCTATTTACTAAATGTCCCTTCTTCCTGATTTTTGCATGACTTCCATATTTAGTACATCTAATGTGCTAACCTCTTCTTTTCCCTTTTTGACTAAAGTGTAGGGAATTGGAAGTATTCATCTGCCATGGATGATGGATATGTTCCTAAGGGTTGAAGATGAAGTATTGGTGAGTCCTCATCGATTTGAGGACAATATACACATGTCCCTTATATAATAATCTTTACTATATTGTCTTGTATGGAATTAGTCCCAAGTGTTGTATACTCTAAAGTTTAGATGGTTCAAGTAGATGTTGTAAAGATTTAATGTTTTAGTTGAAAGTCTTCCGCTTGTGTAATGTTTATGAATGAGTTCTTCATGTGTTAAGAAAGTTTCATTACCTTTTTAGTATGTTTATTATGCAATTACTGATAAGAGAGGTTTAAATGAGACTTCTTGAAGAACCACACCATTTTATTCCTCAGGCCAGACTAAATCTAGACAACACTTATAAAGTGTTGCCAAAAATATTTTTGGGTACACTTTTAAAGTATATCTTTAGTTTTTATCTTTTGGCAAATGATAATATTGACAACACTTGTAAAACGTGAACTTAGTAGTATAGGCTACACTCTATAAACATTGCCAAATAATAATATAATTGACAACACTTATTTACACATATGAGTACAATTTTAAAGTGTGCTATTTTTATAATTTAAAGAACAACACTTTTCAAGTGTAGTATTATAATTTCTCAAAATTTTCACTAAAATATTAAATTCCCTCCAATATATCTCAATTCTCCCCAATTTCTAATTTGCCGATAAAAGAAATCATAAAAGAAAAAATCTATACAATGAAATACACTATAAAAAAACATTTTGCGCGAAATTAACATAAGAGCTGCTCTTTATTTATCTAAATAAATTAAAATAGGACCTTATTTTTCCATATCAAAATGTTTTTCCCCAAAAAAATCATATAACCTAAACCCTAGTCCCCTTTGAAGACGATGGTCTCTGCTTAGATACTACTATGCCTTTCTCTATTTCTATGAAGAAAGACAGTCATGGATAGAGAGAGTGTGCTCTCACTGGATGGAGTTTGAAGATCCCAAACTTATAGTGGCACTAATGGTTGACAAGTCGGAGCTTCCATTACGTCTTCTACATCGACGCATCGATAATGCAAATAGTTTCTTTGAAGAATCTAGTCTATATAGGGTACTTTCAGCAGGTCTTCTTCTTGAGAATCCACCCCTTTATGCTGGATATCAAACTGGTTAATAGGGATTGGGTGTTGCAGGAATGAAGGAAGATGATAAGCTAGGTTAGGCTGAGTTACTAATAGAATATTTGAGGTTTTGCGAGGGATATCTGTTTTATTAAAAAGATAGGGGAGGAAGACAAATGGCGAAATTTTGAAAAAATCAATTAATCTTATTATTTAAGAAAAATCGATTTTCCAAAATAACAAAGTCGCCACTTGATTTTTTAGTAAAAATCAAGAAAACATAAAATTATCTTTCAAAAGATTTAAAACAGATAAAAATCAGTTGAAAAGGGTTGAGAGTTCAAATGTACATTCTGAGAAAGTGTAAGGCCTTCGGAATGCCCGCTAGCTCGCGGTTGACCGACGATTTGACTAAATGACTTTCAAAAAACTTTTCAAATTCTGAAATAAAGTAAAAGAAAATATATTTTTTATTAGTTTACTTACTTATCATTTTTTTTAATTATTTGATAAACGAATGGGGGAGGGGGGGTTTCTAAGGAAAATAATTCGAATGTTGTCAAAACTAATAAAATATAGGTATTTGGTTTTAAATTTAACACGAGAAATGACTATCCGTGGGAGATAATTAAATCAAAACCGAGATTCATATATAATACGTTAGTCAATCAACAAATAAATAGTAAAATATTTAATTTAGTCCTCTTGCCCAAATTTTAATCTGACCGGCTTCTGGCCCAACCTGTCCTAAAGTCTAGGTATGGGGTTGCATTGTTGGGCCTCTGTTCAGCCTATCTTTTTGTTGCCTCTTTATGTTTGATTTCTATGTATACATTCCGTGTATACTGCTGTATACGGGCAGTATTTCGGCCATTTTCCTGTATATCGAGTTTTATTTTACATGTGTACAGCCCAACTCAATCTCCGAACACCTGCATTGATTTTTGGGAACCGTAGTTCTGTATCACGGTTTGGATACCAGTTCATATACAGTGTAGACAAACTGATTTTGGACTTTCCGAGATTGTGTTCTAGTTTCTCATTATGTGTTTCAGCTTCCAACGATTCAAATAGAAGAGAGGCTGACTCAAAAATAACTCAAAGATATGCAAGGTAGAGTCCAAAATAGACTCGGATTGAGGTCACATGCAAGAGAAACAATAAGATAAAAACATAAGTCTTGTTGATTTAAAATGTAATTAAGCAAAAACATAATGAAAATTTGAAGCACTGAATTTAGAAGCATCCTACTATATCAATCTAGAGAATGCAACTATGGAGCATGAATAAGGCAATTTAAATGAGATAACCTTAACATTACTAACAACAAATCACCAAATAAGTAAACCATGTAAACATGGCGACGTCAAAACAATCATATCAACGAAATATAAAAAAAAAACAAGGATACGTTTATGTAAGACATTAAACCCTTTTTTAGATGTTTGCAGTTCCTTATCAAGGATCTCAAATAAGATTTCTCATATATGACAAAAAAAAAGCAAAACTAAACAGAACAAATGAACTAGAAACTAGCGTAAAAAGTCATCTTGTCAAGACCAAAGTAAATTTGGTTATCATGATTTTTAGCCTATTTATATTCAAGTCGAACTATGGTTATCACATATCAACAAATTATATATTGTTATACGCACTCAAATACCCATTACAGACCATACAATGTCAATATGTTTTCCAGATAAACTAAAATAATGACAAATATAATAATTTCATATTAACATACAAAGATAGCATATGCATTAACCTTAGGAACAAGTTTATTCAATATCTACAAATAAATTTAAAAGCTAAGGAGCAAGAACAAACTAACACAAACTCCTAAAAACATGGAGATTTTACCAATTGAAACCGAGTCCAAAGAACAACTGAATATAAAAGCGAAAGAGCCAAATACAGAGAAAAAACTAAAGAGAACAAACAACTACATAATAAGAGACAAAGACAAGTTAGAAGGAAGAGGGATTACCCTTTTTCAGGCAGCGAAAAGAGACAAAAACGAGCAGAGGAGTAACAGTTTTCCTACCACAATGACATTCCGACGGGCTTTGCAAGAGGCTAACACAAAACAAAATCTCTTATCGCTTCTTGCTTGAGTATCACTACATATTTTTTCTTTTCATGTATGTATTCTTGTATTTATATTTCTTTGAAAACATTGTTCTCCCTATGATTCTCTGTAAAGATAGTCTAATATTTCTTTGGATCTTTTTTTGCCTTCCGTCCATAAAGAGACCGTAGAGAGTATATATAGAGGGGGATTAGGTTTTCGTTCGGGAGGAAAAACCCGGATCGAAAGTTGTTCAAAGCCCATCTCCAATTCAAATTCGAATTATTTTCCTCTTTTGAAGAAACACATTTTTCTTCAAACTTATTCCATTCCGGAAGAGGAAAAAGGGGGGCAACGGCTCGGATCAGCTCGATTGTTCTTGGGACGAGACGTGTCTCGATCTCAAGGCCCCAAGGACAAACACGCGTGACTTGCCGCCTACAACTGAGAGAGACAAGGAAGAAGAAGACAAAGAGGAGCAGGTTGTCCTATGCTTTCCATCCAGTCGCACCTTTGTGAACATTGATGGATAAAGTAGCAGCGTAGGGGCCTCTTTTGGAACACAGGAATTTGAGTCGGGTCAGGGAAATCTGGATTCAAAAATAAGAATGGGGATAGACGGATATATAGGGGGTTGGGCTGTTGAAATAAAGGGTTAGGTCAGTTGAAAATTGAGTTTGGGCCTCTAAAGTTCAAAAATGGCCCAAAAACTTGTCTTCATATGAGCTGAAAAGATTAGGAATTACAGGAAAGGCCCAATATCATGTCCTTTAATGGGTTTGGGAGATTTTTTCAATAACTAAATAAGACCAAACTAATATAAATTAATTCATGACCTTTTAAATCTTGACGGAATAAATCAATTATTTCAATTAAAAACTAATTAACCTAAAAGTATAAAGTATTAATTAAACCAGACTAGCTGTCTTAATATTTTTCTAAAACCAAAATCTATTTGAGACATAAAATATACTAATTATACACGTAATTATGTAAAATATGTATATTATCTAAAAATTATAAGACATGACAAAACTATTCAAAATGACGCAAACTTATATTTTTGCTTAAAATTTATAAAACTAATTATTTTAAATTGCTTAAATTTAAAAAGCTAGAGAACTAATTTATACCGAGGAGGGTCGAAATTGGGTGTCAACCACTGTCCTTAATTTCACTTGGATTTATGCAAGACATTCAATGAAAATGAAATTGACCAACCCAATATTGACCAGCCACACCGTCATCTTTAAGCAAAGGATTGGTACGGACTTAAGGAGTTATGGCCGAACCCTGGAAATGGGTTTCCTACATATCTAAGGCTATATGAGAATTCAGGCCACTTGTAGTTCTATACGCTAGATTTAACACAATTTTTTGAAAGAATTCAATAGTCACCTCGATAGGAGATCATGAAGGGATCCAAATGCTTGGTAATAGGAATTAAGGGTTAATGTTGGAATACACCGAGTTTTAAACATTTAACTCGCCTACGTATCCAAACAGAAGGAATTAGGCTGCTTGCAGTTCGACTCAATCGGTTGAGAAGGAAATCTATTATGCTAGATAACCTTTTGTTATGGAAGAGTTACAAATACATCGAGCATGAAAAAGAGGCTTGTAATCTCTTAGCCATGAATGTGGTGCACTTCACACCCATAATTAAGAACTCACACGGACATAACTTTGAAGGCTCTTGGTGCATTGTCACTTAGATTGGAAACTTGCTTCCGGCATATCGAAACTCTAGATGTGAAATCAAAACTGACAAACCAAAAGAATACCGACATTCCTTAGGATAGAGGCGGGGTTTGATTGTGGTGGAAGTCGTTCCTCTGCTCGCGTCCTAAGAGTTTGACACTCCTCTTCTGACTATGTCCCAGTTCGCTGCTAAGAAAACACGTTGTGCTGCATCCAATCGTTCGCACCTGTGGTTTTCTTTTTTTGGAGAATTCATCCTTTAGGATGCTCTCGACAAAGGCTAGGATAAAACTCACAAGTATAAAAATGCAATTCAAATGGGAGACATTGTCTTTTACTATGTTGACACTTAATTCCCCTCCTTCGATATTTGTCGACAACTCCATTCGGTTTGACGTAAAGCAAATAAAGCTTAAGTCTTATGTTTGCAATATAATCTTCAATGTATTCTTCATTTGATGTCAACATAGAGGAAAATTGATGTGGAGTGCTAGTATTTTCTTGACGCCGTCTTCGATGCTATTCTTGATTTTTACTTTTATCAAAATAAAAGAATGCAGTTCATGCCTATGGATAAATATTTGTCTTCGGATGCACGATTTCCTTTTCTGGCAGTGCATGAATTCTTGTGGGGCATGAATTCCTCTTACGATGCATAAATTTCAGCGAGGCATGAATTCTTCTCGTGATGCATAAATTTCTTCGAGGTATGAAATTTACTCGCGATGCATAAATTTCTACGAGGTATGAAATCTTCTCGCTATGCATAAATTTCAAAGAGGCATGTAATCTTCTCGTGATGCATAAATTTTGTGAGGTATGAAATCTTCGCACGATGAGTAAATTTCTGCGAGGTATCAAATCTTCTCGCGATGCATAAATTTCTGCATCTTCTCACAATATTTAACTTTTCTGCGAGGCATGAAATCTTCTTACGATGCATTGCTCTCAGCGAGGCATAAATATATTGTCGCGATGCATGAATATTGACTCGTGATGCATGGTCTTCCGCGATGCATGAATATTGACTCGCGATGCATGATCTTCCGTGATGCATGAATATTGACTCGCGATGCATGACCATTCGCGATGCATGAATATTGACTCGCGATGCATGATCTTACGCAGAGCATGAATATCTTCCTGTGATGCACAGATATTAATTCTTGATGTCATCCTTGGTACTAAATGAAGATAGTGCTTAGATCGAGCAACATAGTGATCTTCTAGGTGCTTTCTGGATAATCATAGGGTCTCCAATGATGATAACGGTAAAACGACTTCCATATAGTATATCGTCTTGATCGACAATATGATTCAAATGACGTCCTTTGTGGATACCGTAAACTCTTCCTTGAGATTTTCGCTTGATTCACCTTCGAATCTTGCTGGACGTTCTTTATAGATTTTATTTAGTTGGAAATTGATTGAACTAAACAATTCATATTCTCAAGTCTCTAACATAAGCGATATATAATTATTCCTACTTCTAGGAAAACTATTGATTTTTGGATAGTTTTCTCCTCCTTTGACTTCTTCATATTCATCCATCTGAAGAATTTCCTCATTTCAGAGCAAATCTATACACCTGCGTCCACAGAAAAAAAAATTTGTTTTAGAAACAAACTAATCTATGTCGATTTCATCAGATGTCTGCTCCTTGTCCTGTTATCTCCGGTTGATTTCCCGATCTCCCTACTCTTGATAGATGAGACAAAATATTTTATGCCAAAACAAATAAACGGAAAAGGGAAAATTTAAAAGAAATAAATTTTCGAGAAATGGTATCTGAAAAAGGTCAATGTCAAGTCATGTCATATCAGGCTTAACAAACTTCTTTGAGTCTGATGCTCGGAGGTCTATCTGATTATTCGCTGGGGAGTTCACAGAGTCACTCCGGACTTGTTGACAAACCCATGCTGAAATTTAGAGTCCATCCTCAAAATTTCTATCGTAGTTAACTGTCTTGCCTATCTTTCTACTGTAACTGAGTAGTTTGCAGAATTTTTGAGATCATCTCAAAAATTCTATCCCAATAGCAAATCTCGAAACATCTTCAGTCTTGACTTGCTAAGGAAGAATCTTCTTCTCGAGAATTTTTGACTCCTTCTCAAAAATTCTTTTCCAGTTTCTATTATAAAGAGAAATATAAATCTTACGGGAGATATGCCCGAACCCTTGTAGAGCCTACGTATCCCGTTGAGGTAGAAATCAGGTCAAACATAGTTCCTCCCCAAGGTTAACAACAATAATAAAAGAAAGATCAAAAGAAACCAACCGAGGCCGACATAGGCCGCCTACGTATCTCATTCTTGAGAATTCAGGTCGAACGTAGTTCAAATACAAAGAAATAACTAAATGGGATAAATGGAGTGACCGAAGCCGAAATAGGCCGTCTACGTACCTCATTCTTGAGAATTCAGGTCAGACTTAGTTCATTACAAAAGGGATAAAATGTTAAGCAAAAGAAATACAAGCAAATGGAACCCTTACCAGTAAATAACAGGAATGGAAACTGAAAGTTCACACATAGTATCTTTTGACAGCATATGAGTTGATTGTTTTTGGCCATGCGGTGCAATCCATCTCTAACAGGACTAAAGCACCTCCGGATAATACCTTGCAAACCAGGTAGGGTCCTTGCCAATTTGGCGCAAATTTTCCTTTATATTAGTCTTGGTAAGGAAAAATACGCTTAAGAACCAACTGACCAACTTCGAAAATTCTAGCTCTTACTCTCTTGTGAAAGGCACGAATCATTCTCTGTCTATACAACTCACCATGACAGACGACAACCACTCTCTTTCATCAATAAAAGTTAGTTGATCAATCCTCTTGCTGATGCATTCAACATTACTTAGCTCAACTTCTTGGATGATTCTCAAAGACGGTATTTCGACTTCAGCAGGTATGACTTCTTCTGTTCCATATACTAATAGGTACGGAGTAGCTCCAGTCGACGTTCTGACAGTCGTTCAATAACCCAACAAAGCATATGGAAACATGTCATGCCAACCTCGGTGATTGTCAATCATCTTCCTCAGAATCGTCTGGATATTCTTATTGGCGGCCTCCACAACTCCATTCATTTGAGGACGATAAGCCGTCGGGTTGTATTCTTAAATTGCTCACATATCTCTCTCATCAAGTGACTGTTGTGAATTGAACCATTATTAGTAATGATGGATTCTTGTACCCCAAACCTGCATATCAGATTGTTGCGAACAAAATCAGCCACAAGTTTCTTGGTTACGGACTTGTAAGAAGCTGCTTCCACCAACTTGGTGAAATAGTCAATAGAAACCAAAATTAATCTGTGTCATTTGAAGCGGTTGGCTCTATCGGACTGATGACATCCATACCCCAAGCCACAAATGCCAAGGTGAACTCATAATATTAAGTTCGTGAGGCGGCACTCGGATCAAATCACCGTGCACTTGACATTTATGACATTTGTGCACAAACATGCAACAATCATTCTCTATAGTCATCCAGAAATAACCGGATGAAAGGATATTTCATGCCATAGTGAGCCCATTCATATGCGTGCCACAAACTCCGGCATGTATCTGTTCAATAAGCCTCGGAGCTTCGACGGCATCAACGCATCTTAAAAGACCCAAATCTAGAGTCCTCCTATAAAGGACTTCTCCACTTAGAAAGAAAGTGAGAGCCATACAGCGTATCGACTTCTTTTGGTTGGACAAAGCATCTTCAGGATAAGTTCCATACTACAAATATTTCTTTATATCAAAATACCAAGGCAAACCATCTGGTTCTTCTTCAACATGGGAACAATGGACTGGATGTTCTTTCAGCTCTATATCCAGAGGATCAATATAATATGTATCTGGATGTTTAATCATCAAATTGATGGTTGCAAGAGCATCGGCCAATTCATTCTTTATTTTGGGAGTATGTGTGAACTCGATCTTACGAAATCTTCTGCACAACTTTTTTACATACTGTACGTAAGGTATAATCTTTGGGTTATTCAAAGCCTATTCTCCTTGAATATGATGAATTAAAAGGTCTGAATCTCCAATAACCAACAACTCGTAAACATTTATGTCGATGGCCATCTTCAACCCAAGAATACAAGCTTCGTATTCAACCATGTTGTTCGTGCAATTAAATTGGAGCTTAGCTGCCATGGGGTAGTGCTGACCAGATTCTGACACTAATACTGCTCCAGTAACTTTACCTTGATGATTTGCTGCTCCATCAAAGAATAATCTCCAACCTTGATATGTTTCAGAAATATCTACACCCACAAATTACACTTCTTAATAGTGAAAATAAGTCTTAAGTGGTTCATATTCTTCATCAACGGGATTTAATGCAATATGATCAACCAAAGCCTGTGCCTTTATCGCTTGCTTAGTCACATACATAATGTAAAATTCACTCAACAACATTTGCCACTTAGCTGACTTTCCGGTCGGCATCGCCCTCTGAAAGATATATTTCAGTGGATCCATTCTGGAAATGAGGTATGTAGTATAAGAAAACAAATAATGTTTCACCTTCTGGGAAAGACACATCAAAGCAAAACACGTTCTCTCCAACAAAATGTAACGATACTCGTATGGAGTAAACTTCTTGCTTATATAATAGATAGCCCTTTCCTTCTTTCCTGTCTCATCGAGTTGACCAAGTACGCATCCCATTGAACTATCTGAGACAGATAAGAACAGCAACAAAGGAATCCCTTCTCGTGAAGGAACCAATACCGTTGGATTGGACAAATAGTTCTTGATAGCATCGAAAGTAGTCTAACACTCTTCAGTCCACTTTATCAGGGCGTCTTTATTCAACAGCTTGAAAATAGGCTCAAACACCGCGGTTGATTGATCTATGAACCGACTGATGTAGTTTAACCTCCTAAGAAACTCATAATCTCTTTTCTCCTCTTTGATGGAGGTAACTCTTTAATTGCCTTAATCTTAGAAGGGTCGAGCTCAATACCCCTTCTGCTGATTATAAATCCCAACAACTTTCCAGCTTAAACTCCAAAAATTAATTTGGAGGGATTTAACTTCAAGTTATAACGACGCAAACGATCAAAGGATTTCATTCGATGTGTAAAGTGATCCGAACTCTCGTGGGATTTGATTATGACGTCATCCACACACAGTTAAATCTCCTTATGAATCACGTCATGATATATGGTCGTCATAGCTCTCATGTAGGTAGCACAAGCATTTTTGAGGCCGAACGACATCACCCTGTATTTATATACACCCCAAGGTGTAATGAATGTTGTCTTTTCTGCATCTTCCCCATCCATCAGAATTTTGTGATAGTTTGCGCAAAAATCTGCGAATGACTGCATTTCATGCTTAGCACAATTGTCTATCAAAATTTGAATATTCGGCAGCGGAATATTATCCTTTGGGCTAGCTTTGTTGAGGTTTCTGTAGTTGACACAAATCCCGATTTTCCCGTCTTTTTTGGCGACCGCAACAACATTGTCCAGCCAAGTTGGATATTGTGTCACTTCCACCAATCGAGACTCTATTTGCTTGGTGATCTGTTCTTTGATATTTAAACTTAGTTCTAGCTTGAACTTCCGAGCCTTTTGATTCACCGATTCGAACCCCGGGTCAATCGGTAGTTTATGAGATACAACATCAGTACTTAGTCCTTGCATGTCGGCGACTTCCCAAACGAACACATCAATATATTCTGTAAGGAAATGTATTGGGCCTTCCCTTTGATCTTCATTTATGTGGATTCTGATCTTAACATCTTTAACGCATTTTGGATCCCCCAAATCTACCGTTTCCGTTTCCTCTAGATTTTGTTTATGCTTATTTTTGAACTGCCAAAATTCGTCGTCGACATACTCTGGTTCCTCACTTTCTTCTTCGTAATCATCAACCTCGTCATTAGCAACCTCATTTTATTCATTCATCTCGTAACATGACATGACATTGGCAGGTCTAAAACATACATTACTGAAACCATAAACAGACAAAGTTAGGAATGTAAAGTATAACGAACGACTAAATAAATAAATTTAATGACAAAGAGTCTTTCATTCAAATTAAAAAAAATGCAACCTTTGGCCATGGCATAGGACCATGTTGCCTTCTTTGAACATCACAATGAAAATTTTTAAAATTCGAACAGCAAAGAAAATCCAAAATGGTGGGTCTCAGGCCTCTTCCGGACTAACACCGATTTTAATGTTCATGAAACGATGCCTTTCTACCCAGGAGTTCGGGGGATTAGTATGGGCGTGGAAGTCTAGTTCTGCAGCATCTCTCCTGGATCAGCATCGCGGATACTAGCTAGCTCGACCTCTTCCTCAACAACAACATCGATCTCCTCGAAGAGGTCACAGATTCCTTCCCCAAGGTCTTCATGCTCGGCATACTCCCAAATTGGAAAGGATTGATGCAGATGTGGGATCGGCTTAGCCAATGCTTGATCATTTTTCTTCTTCATCTTCATGTCGTCATCTTTGGGGATGTACCCCAAACCATATCAGGCTCCCTTGACGAGGACCGGAACAAGCTCAATAGTTCCTTCGAAATCTCTACCCAACCTGATACCTGGTTCAAAATAATTCTGCAGGATCATAGTGGCTATCATCTTGTATACAGTAGGCAGGGGAGTCTATGGGACCAAGTCTTCACCGGTGGCATTCACCAGCTCCACCGTGTAGAAATCTATACCTCGCGATATCTCATCAACGATCGGCACTTGTGGTCCAGAGTGACTCCCTTCTCCATGAATAACCAGCTCTTCGTTATTCCAAACGAGCTTCATCATCTGATGTAGAGTAGAAGGGACAGCTCCACCCATATGGATGAAAGGCTTTCCTAGAAGAAGGTTATAGCTGGTAATCGATATCCAATACTTGGAATGTGCAATGAATTCTGCTTGGCCAATTTGGATGATCAGATTCACCGCTCCTAACGTAACTCTCTGAACACCATCAAAGGCTTTTAAATTGAATTGGTTTTGTTCATATTTTCCCAAGTCTAACCTTAACTGCCTCAACGTTAAACAACGGGCAGATATTCAGACTAGATCCATTATCTACTAAGACGCGGTTGAAAACCTTTTCACGGCATACCACAGTTATATGCAAGGCTTTGTTGTGTGACCTCCCTTCGAAAGGAAGCTCATCGTCACAAAAGCTGATTCGGTGCCCTCGAATAAGCAGGTGAATCATAGCGGCCGCGTTATCACTTCTTGTGCCCGTGGGTACATAAGTATCGTTGAGATCCTTCATCAAATCCTTCCTGTGAGATTGGGGACTCATCAGCAGGGACCATACGGAGATCTCAGCTTGAGTCTTCTCCAAATGCTTGACGATAGAATAATCTTTTGGCTGCATCCTTCTCCAGAATTCCTTTGCTTCTCCTTCGCTTATCGGCCTTTTAGCCTGATACTTCCTTTGACCTCCGAGAGCAAGTTTGACTGCACGTTAGCACAGTTTGGAGCAACATCCTGGTAGGGATATGAAATTTGGTAGGGTGGAGGATGACTTGGGTAAATGGGAGATGGATTTTCGTAATTTAGGCGTGGACTTTGGTATAGTGGAGCTTTGACATTTGGATAAGTGGCGGTAGCTTTCTGATAAATTACAGGGTTGTTGGGATTACAAGCTTGTGTGTAGCAAGCTTGGTAGGACTTTTGGGAAGGCCGGGAACAACCTTGGGAATATGACGAGCTCTTGGGGGTTTTCTTTCCCTTAAATGAAACAGCTACGATTTCTTTTCTTTTCTTTTTCAACCATCCTAAAGATCCAGGTGATGTGGCAACGCTGGCTATTTTTATTGATTTTAAACCGTACCCGATAGTCTCACCAATCTTTACCATCTCGCCAAAGTATGCTCTAACGAGCAACATAATTCTATCACAATATTTCAGGTCTTGCACGCGCACGAATACTTCAACGATTTCTTTCTCAGACATGGGTGATATGACCCTTGCCGCTTCTTTTCTCCACCTGTAGGCGAACTCCCTATAGCTCTCGGTTGATTTTTGCTTCATTTTCATCAAAGAGTATCCATCTGGAACAATTATTACGTTGTAAGAAAATTGATCGATAAAATCTTTGGCGAATGCATTCCAGCTGGGCCATTGCCTGGTTTCATGTGATGTGAACCATTTAAGAGCTTCTCCGCACATGCTTCGGTTGAAGAGTCACATCAATAGAGATTCATCCCTACCAACTCCAACGAGCTGGTCGCAGTAGACTCTCAAATGAGCCATAGGGTTGCCCACTCCTCCATAGTTGTTAAATTTCGGTATTTTGTATCCTTCCGGAAGGTTCAAATTTGGATGAATACATAAGCCTTCATAACTAAGCCCGACTATATCAGGGACGCATTGAAGCTCTTTCATGGATTTGTTGATCTCTTCCTTTATGTCGACCTTTACCTCTTCTTTGGCACTCCACTCCTTTTCATGTTCCTTGTAATGGTCCATCTCAGAACTCTGCACATCGTGTTGTATATGGACGGGAATTTGGAAAGTGTCTCTTATTTGTAAGGGTGGAGCTACAGAGAGACTCTGAGCATTTAGAGCGGTTTGATAATTCTTTGGGTATGTTTGAGGATTTGTATTCTAATTTAAGTAGTGGTGGGGTGTTTGGGGATTTAAAGTATATTGGTTTTGATTTTCTGGTGGTGGAGCGGTTTGATGGTGGGTATTTTGAGGATGGAGTGGCATTTGGGGGTGGTTATTTTTAAAAGGAGGTGGTGTTTGGTAGGATGCAGAAGCATATTAGGGATTTTGGGTAGTCCGATCTATAACTTATGGATTCCGAACAGGTGTAGAAGACTGGTTCTGAGTTGGATCCATATTTGAGGAAGGGAAGTAGATTGGAGGCCTCCCATCAGCAGCGTTAGCAGCGAATCCTGTTGGAGGCAGATCCTGTCTCCTTTGCATTTCTACCCTCATCTCTGCAATCTGTTGCATTATCTGTAGAATCAACACATTCTAGTTCGCTGCGGTGGGTTGAGCCACCACAACATCAGTAAGGCTCACTTATTCGTTATTATCCCCCATGATAGTTTTCCTTTGTCTGAGCTTTGTCTAGGGAAGGAATTCTCGAGACCTTTTGATCTTGTGATATAAGGATGATCTTCCAGCTTTTAATCGACACAGATAAGTTTCAATGTACCTGAGAAGGAAAACAACTCAAATGCAGATTTGTCAGTGCAGATTCAGAGTATAAAATGCATAATATCATACAGAGAGAAGATAAACACACAAGTTGCTTTGTTTAAGGATAACTTGAACCCATGAGCGAGGATGGAAACACATTTTTCAACAAGCACGAGTTTTCTTTTTTACGTTTTGACGCTGTCTCAGAAAGTCTAAATCACCTTCAGCTACGTTCTTCTTGCAGCTGCTCTTTGACGTCAGTTGATCTGGTCTTCGTATCTTCTCGTAACATGGAGGGGGGTGGGGATGAAAATTTTTAAAGGTAAGGGCCGGTCCTGGAAAGGCTGCCTACCTATCTCACGAAGAGAATTCAGGCCCAACATAGTTCGAGTACAAGATAAAACATTTTTATTCATTTATTTATTAGGATTATATGGAAATTGAAAGGCAACAATAGAGCTTCTAAAAGATAAAATGATGACACGTTAGTCATTTCCCCTCTAGTTGCAGCATTAGTCTCCTCCTTTTGAACGGCCTAGGAATGGAGGTTTGTAGATAATTTCCTCATTGTCGTCTTCCTTAGTCGTTTGAGGGTGAGCGTTGTCGGGACCACTATTGGTTCCATGCTCGTAGATGGGGTATTTTTCACCCATTTTCTGAAGTTTATCAATCATGTTGCTATTGAAGGCTTTGTTCTTTTTCTTCAGTGCGGCCATCCTTTCACTCATGGAGGCGAATTCTTCCATTTCCACTTTCAGCTCCTCATCAAGTGATATACTTTTAGCTAACAGAGCGGTTGTCTCCGATTCTATCCTCACCTCTCTCGCTTCTATTTCTTGCACTTTCAACTAAAGCATGTCCAACTTCTCTTGCAAGTCCTATGTGTCCATATCAACACCTTTATTTCTCTTCATCTGTAATTCCAGATACTCATCCAGCGTCATGGCTGCAGCTTTGTAGATTGCGGTGTCCATGTCGACTCTGAGTCCTTCCTCCTTGGCTTCTTAAATTTCTCGAGTGATCTGTTCGATCTTTCTTTGTAGTTTTTCTCCAGTGCATTCCATTGGATGTTCTTACCTTAGTCCATAGCAGTTATTTTTGACTTTCCTGAGATGGTAGAATGATGTTTTAGGATTTGTGGTTTAGGAGGTGTCTTTTGAGTGAGAAACTTGATACTCGGAAACTTTGGCCGGACATTTGTAACAGTGACTTCTGTATATTCTTTTGGAAATTTCTAGATAGGAGTGGGTTTACGGTGTCCTCATTCAAAGAAATATAACACAGAAGCAACTAAACACACACATTGCGTCCTAAACATGCTTGTGACCATTTTATGCCAAGGGTAGGCCTAACGAATTACAGCATGTATGTGCCTTTTAAACACGATGTATTATCCCCAAAATACTTCATTAATAGCATCCAAAATGTCTGATAAACATAAAATAAAGAAATAGTGCTGAAAATCAATTACAAAACAAAGTACAAATAAAGTTGTCCCACGCAGGGCATGGTAAATAAAAGTCAAGCCTCCTCTGATCCTTCATCAAGTCTGGTCCTCTTGGCGATGTTGACCTCTTCCCACATAGCATATATGTTCGCCTAGAGATGATCTCTCGCCAATTGCTCTCCTTCTTGATATCTAAACCCCTCTATCGACTGAATCTGTTGTTCCATGCTATCATCTAACTCTGCCATGCACTATCTGGCTCTTCGTAGTTCTTGTTTCAATCGAGCTATGACTTTGGCGTCCTCTGAGTGACGACGTTTATATTCTAATTCTTTCTTATCAAACATCTCTTGAAGTCGGTGAAGTCGGACTTGATGTTTGGCTTCAACATCTGCAATAATGTGAGGAACGTTTGGACCAGGCTCAATAGTTCCAGCGAGACTCTTTTGCAACCATTCTTTGTACTCACTCAAACATTCTAGACGAAACCTATTTGGTATAGGTTCACCCAACACTCTTCGATATCTCCACATCCTACGCATGTTTTCAGCAAATGCAACTCGTCCATTCCCGTGGTTAGTTGCAAATTTCCTCATATTTCGAGTTGGGGCACTCTTGTTTCCCTCCTAGTTGTCTGTAAGCTCGACCGGGAGCACATGGTCTAGTCCCTCTTAACCCAGCAGATACCAAATAAGGGACCTTTACTGTTCGAACCACCATATTCGTAGTTACCACCAAACTATCTATTAACCATTGTATGCTTTCCTCTCTTAGCCCTCGAAGGCTCGGATACCAAAAACTCTCTCCTCCAGTCTTATTGCAACGCTTGTGATACAACAACCAATCATGACCATGTAGCTCGTCTGATCGCCTTGGGGGATTTGCTTCTTTTGGATTATGAGTCTTGACCAAATGTCGCATCATCCACCACTGTAGTATCAGATTACACCATTTAAACAAGTGTCCTCCTCTCTGACACTTGTCTGAATCCCAATAGATGTCGGCCAGAATCATAGGCTCTATACTGTAGTACTTTGTTGATGTTTTGTAATCCACTCCATAAAAGATGGCATGAGTGACCATAAACACACTAGGATGAATAGTGTATTTTGGTCCTTGAGGGAAAACCATCATTCCGAGCAAACATACTGCAAATGCGAGGGGACGCGTCTCTTTCCATTTTTCTTTTGAAACGAACTCGTCTTTATATTTCTCATAAGACCTTGCACGCCCGAACCGATAATATAGTTTTCTGAAGGGTATATTTGGGCCAGGAAACTTGCCCATCCACTCAATTTTAACCAATGACAATTTTTCTGTAATTTTGGCAAAATCTCATATTATGAGATTTAGGAGATCGATATCTGGATGTCGTTTCCTTTTGTTGCACATGGCGACATTTTCATAGCTGATAAGAACTTCTTCTATAGTTGGCGTCAACTCCACTTCCCCGAACCGAAAGACCATGTTCTCACTATCCCAGAATTTCACCATCGTCTCAATTAGTCCAGGCCAAAAAGCGACGGAAGGTAACCTATGTGTTTCTGAACGAACATTTTATCGTTATTGTTCATGAACCTCCACCATACATTGAGGAAAGGATCAAGGATAGTAACCATTCTTGTTTTCAAGGCTTGTATGTCGGATTCATCCTACAAAAATAGCAAGTAAAATTAGTCAACCCCCCACCCTGTAGACAATAAATTGTTTTAAAACGTATATACATCCTTCAATCAACAAGTAAGCATGATTGTCTGTTTTTGGCAATTTGGTCCAAGTCGACACAAGGTGGTCTTCTAATGGGACCAACACGCCTTGGGCCTTGAGTCATCTTAGTTCAAATGCTCCTAAATTCAGGATTTGGCTCAGCTCTACGCTAGTTGACTAGGAGTGGCTTATGAAAAGACCGGGAACCCAGCAGACGATTTGGACAAAACTCGCGACAACCATTGGACGCATAACGAACCAATAAATTGTCGCTATTTTCAAAAGAGGGTGAGTATAAAAAAATCTGGTTGCGGTTCCGCAAACCGTCCTTTAATATACTATACATATATATCGGAAGATGACATGAAATGAAATGACAGTTTATGAAAATTTAAACATATTAGGCACAAACATCATTTTAACAACTAAGAACAATTAGTCAAACAGTCAAATCTAATGGTTAGAACTTAACTAATCCCCAACAGGGTCGTCATTTCTATTTTATTAAAAATATACGGAAGGAAGAAAAATGGCGAAATTATGAAAAAAATTAATTAATCTTATTATTTAAGAAAAATCTACTTTCCAACATAACAAAGTCGCCACTTAATTTTTTTAGTAAAAATCAAGAAAACTTAAAATTATTTTTCAAAAGATTTAGAATAGATAAAAATCAGTTGAAAAGGGTTCGAAGTTCAATTGTAAATTCTGAGAAGGATATAAGCCCTCGGAATACCCGCTAACTCGCGGTTGACCGACGATTTGACTAAATGACTTACAAAAAACTTTTCAAATTTTGAACTAAAGTAAAAGAAAATTTATTTTTTATTAATTTACTTACTTATAATTTTTTTAAATTAGTTGATAAACTAAGGGGGGGTTATCTAAGGATTATGATTCGAACGTTGTAAAAACTAATAAAATATAATTATTTTGTTTTAAATTTAAAACGAGAAATGACTTTCTGTGGGAGATAATTAAGTCAAAACCGAGATTCATATAGAAGACGTTAGTCAATCAACAAAAAAATAGGAAATTATTTTAGGCCTCTTGCCCAAATTTCAATCTGACGGGCTTCTGGCCCGACCTGTCCTAAAGTCTAGGTAAGGGGTTGCATTGTTGGGCCTCTGTTCAGCCCATCTTTTTGTTGCCTCTTTTTATGTTTGATTTATATGTATACATCCCATGTATATTGTTGTATATGGGAAGTATTTAGGACTTTCCCTGTATATCGAGTTTTATTTTACAAGTGTACAATCCAACTCAATCTCCGAGCACCTACATTGATTTTTGGACCCCGTATTTCTGTATCGCGGTTTGTATACCAGTGCATGTACAGTGTATACAAAATGATTTTGGACTTTCCGAGACTGTGTTCCAGTTTCTTATTTTGTTTTTCAGCTTCCAACGATCCAAATAGATGAGAGGTTGACTCAAATATAACTCAAATATATGCAAGGTAGAGTCCAAAATAGACTCGGATTGCGGTCACATGCAAAAGAAACAATAAGATAAAAACATAAGTCTTGTTGCTTTAAAATGTTATTAAGGAAAAACATAATGAAAATTTGAAGCACAGAATTTAGAAGCATCCTACTGTATCAATCTAGAGAATGCAACTATGGATCATGAATAAGGCAATTGAAATGAGATAACCTTAACATTAGTAATAATAAATCACCAAATAAGTAAAGCAAGTAAACAGGGCGACGTCAAAACAGAGTGATAGCAACAAAATATATAAAGAAAAAGATACATTTAAGTAAGACATTAACCCCTTTTTTAATTGTTTGCAGTTCCTAATCGAGGATATCAAACAAGGTTTCTCATATATGACAAAAAAAAACTAAACAGAACAAATGAACTAGAAACTAGAGTGAAAAGTTATCTTGTCAAGACCAAAGCAAATTTGGTTCTTATGATTTTTCGCCTATTTATGATCAAGACGAACTATGGTAATCACATATCAACAAATTATCTATTGTTATACGCACTCAAATACCCATTATAGATCGTACAATGTAAATATGTTTTCCAGATAAACTAACAGACTTACAAATATAATAATTTCATATTAACATACAAGGATAGCGTATGCATTAACCTTAGGAACAAGTTTATTCAATACCTACAAATATATTTAAAAGCTAAGGAGCGAGAACAAACTAACACAAAGTCCAAAACATACGGAGAGTTTACCAACTGAAACCGAGTCTAAAGAACGACTCAATATCAAAGCGAAAGAGCAAAATACAGAGAAGAAACTAAAGAGAACAACAAACCACATAATAAGACACAAAGACAAGTTAAAAGGAAGAGGGATTACCCTTTTTCAGGCAGCGAACAGAGATGAAAATGAGCCGAGGAGTAACAATTTTATGACGACAATGACATTCCGACGGGCTTTGCAAGAGGCAAGCACAAAAGAAAATCTCTTATCGGTTCTTGCTTGAGTATCACTACTGATTTTTTCTTTTAATTTATGCATTCTTGTATTTATTTTTCATTCAAAATTGTGTTCTCCCTATGATTCTCGCTAAAAATAGTCTATTATTTCTTCGGATCTTTTTTCTCTTCCCATTACAAAGAGACCGTAGAGAGTATATATAGAGGGGGATTAGGTTTTCATCGGCGAGGGAAAATTCCGGATCGAAATTCGTTCAAAGCCCATCTCCGATTCAAATTCGAATCATTTTCCTATTTTGAAGAAACACGTTTCCCTTAAGTTTGATCTTTTATAGTGCGACATTGTTTTTGGTACTCGTTTATTTTCACGGGCAACAAAAAGAGGAAACAAACTTAGACATGCTAAACAAACTTCATCTTTCTGCAAAATTCATCGTCATTGTATATTTCTTTCTTCATCGATGACATACGGTGATTTCCCTAGTCCTTCCTTGCCTTCAACCGGGAAACAGGAAAAATAGCATTCGAAATTTCAACTTCTTTTGGAGGAATTGAGGAATCTAAGGGAGCAAATACAAGCTCTTGCAATGGAGATACAATCAGTCACTCGACTCATATATTACATCATTGTTCTCGTTCATCAAAGTAATTTATATTGTTATATTTTATCTTGTCATGAAAAATTTGTTGTATTTATTACGATATAATTTATCTATTATCCGAGAAGATTTTTTGATGCTATTTTTGATCTATTTTTGTTACTTAGAGATGAGGAGGAATTCCAGATATCCGAAATTGCTTGGTAGAAATTCTAAAGGCCTTCCGTGAAGTCGCCCTGATATTTGAAACTCTGGTTTTCACCTCAAGTTCTTTTTTTCTATAGGATCTGAAGCATTGTTAGTAGCATGAACAAATCGTTTATATTGCAACTTTTGGTGTTTATGTTTTTTTCATTCTTGTTTTACTTACTATTCTTGTTTTCTTCTTTTTAACATTTGGATCACAATCATACTCTTACAAATTCAATAAAAAAATAACCCTTTTATCTTTTTGTTAAACAAAATAAATTGTTGGACATCTTAACAATAGATCTTAATTGTGGGAATGTTATGTGTATTGCTTTGAATGATCCTTTCCCTTTCTATGGATGCTCGGTTTCCCCTTTATTCCTTTTTTATTGTTAGAAGCTTCTTAACACCCAAAGAGCACATAGAAGTTTATGTAAATCTACGAATCAGGTTTTGGCCTCTTTTCAGCAGTATGAGCATTGACTCTGAGTGCCAAATAAAGTCTTATTGCATTTTACAGTTTCTAAGCTCAAGAAGTTTACTGATGTGATAAAGGGAGGTCATAGGCTAAAGGTTGATTCTTTAACCATGTTTAATTAGTATAAAATAGAAAGTACAACAAGAATTAAATTGTTAAGTGAATTATAAGTACGTAATTTGTCACCAGATGTCTTGCCTGCACTCACCGTCGACATCGAATATTCGATTCCTTATACAGATATAGTATGCACCTTGTTTCAAGATTTACATTTCAAGAGTGTTAACTCAAAATACTTTAAAAACACATATTCTTAATAAATCTTATCCTACCTTAGGGATGATTTTGTACCAGTCATAATACAATCAACTATTTACCTTACTCTCTAATTTCTCTATGGGTTAGAATCACTAGTTGCTAATGTATTATGGAACTATATAAATTAATGAGAAGAGGCTTCCTAAATTTTAAACATGTACTATATTTATAACAGAAATATTTATTTTTGGAGAATTTAAATTTTATCTCTTTGTATGAAATTTCATCATTAATAAATTGAAATCGCATGACCAAAGGCTCATTTTAGGGTAAAAATAAATTTCTAATATGTGCCCCCTTTGTAATTTTAAAGGCACTTAAAGTAGATTTTGAACATTTCTATAGGCATTTCTAGTAGCTCAATGAACTTCTCACCACATTCTGTGAAAACATTCTCAGAAAAGGAGGGAGTGAAAATCGAGTAATGAAGCCATTGAAGAGATGTTGGAGAAGGTGAGGTGTTGATCTATCGATGTTTTCCCTTATTTTTCCTCTAGAGACACTGCTTTTTCTCCCTACTACTCGAGCAAGATAGGGATTCTAACCCATATATTAGTGATAAGGCCTTCTTTGCAGACTTCTATTGGTAGAGTTACCTCTACATTGTATATGAAACACTACTTGAATAATAGCTTCTTCTCATTAAGACTTCTTTTTTTTTTCTAGGAGAAGGCTAGCCATACAGTTTTTTTTAATAGGAGTGCCAATGATAAGCATGCGAGAATTTACCTAACAAAGTTAAAGCAGTAGTGTGGGGGCAGTTCACATTAAAGCTGGAGGGAATTGTAAGCTATCCAGTTCACATTGCGCGCCTAATTTGCATAAATTTTATATGATATTGTAGGAAGCTATTAAATGTATGCATCATTCCAAGAGAACTATGTTATCTACTAATGATGTGGATGTTGCACTTAGTATTAGAGGTGTAGAGGACCTTTTATGTTTATACTGACCTATATTACTTGGAATATTCAAAAGTGTTGATGGTTGTGTGTCGGATCCTCGAAAGCTAGAGGATCCAACTCGGGGCCAGAAATACTTTTGGAGAGTCCAAACAACATAGGCTATAAATGATTTATCCATGTTTGAAATCGTAGTGTAATTGATTGTTCTTTTATGCATGTTGTGTTGGGCAGCCAATTTATGGCTTTGATGCAAGAGATCTGTTAAGGTTCAAGAAGTACTTGTACATAAGGATTTGTTCTATATTGAAGAGAAAGATGTAGAATTCAAAGATGTAAACAACTTTTATATATCAGGTTTGACTGATTTAGAATTCCATGATGTAAAGAAAAAGATACATGAAGGTCCGTATCTTGTTATAACCTTAACTACAATTACTTGTTTGGATGTTTTTGTATTTTATTTTACTCTAGCTATCTGATTATACTTCGGTCCTGCATAGTGTTTTTTCATAATAATTCCCATTCTCTTAGTTAGCCTCCTACCTTTAATAAATTTCTTTTCCTCACAACTGCTACGAAATAGGAAGTATTCTTTTAGTACTAGTATAGTTAAAGTTTGTATTTAATTTTAATATTCCAGACTAACATATTAATTTATCACTGTCTTAGCTATGCCATCTGATAATATAAATACAAAGTATAAGGAGGATAGAGTTCCTGTTGAATCCTTAGTTAATGTGCTAGCTTATATCAGTGATAAGAACTTCTTTGCAGAGTTCTATTGGTAGAGTTACCTCTACTTTGTATATAAAACACTACTTTATCACTTCTTTTTTTTCTAGGAAAAGTCTATCCGGACAATTTTTAGTTAATAAGAGTGCCAATGATTAACATGCGAGAATTAACCTAACAAAGTTAAAGCAGTAGTGTGGGGGCAGTTCACATTAAAGATGGAGGGAATTGTAAGATACGCAGTTCACTTTTCGCGCCTAATTTGCATAAATTTTATATGATACTGTAGAAAGCTATTAAATGTATATATCATTCCAAGAGAACTATGTTATCTACTAATGATGTGGATGTTGCACTTAGCATTAGAGGTGGAGAGGACCTTTTTTGTTTTATACTGACCTATGTTACGTGGAATCTTTAAAAGTGTTGATGGTTGTGTGTCGGATCCTCGAAAGGTAGAGGAGTCAACTCAGGGGCAGCAATACTTTTGGAGAGTCCAAAGAACATAGTCTATAGCTGATTTATCCATGTTTGAAATCGTAGGGTAATTGATTGTTCTTTTATGCATGTTGTGTTGGGCAGCCAATTTATGGCTTTGCTGCAAGAGATCCGATAAGGTTCAAGAAGCACTTGTACATAAGGATTTGTTCTATATTGAAGAGAAGGATGTAAAATTCAAAGATGTAAACAACTTTTATTTATCAGGTTTGACGGATTTAGAATAGAAAGATGTAATGAAAAAGATACATGAAGGTCCGTATCTTGTTACAGCCTTAACTGCAATCAACTCGTTTGGATGTTTTAGTATATTATTTTACTCTAGCCATTTGATTTTTTTCGGTCATGCGTAGTGTTTTTTCATACTAATTCCCATTCTCTTGGTTCGCTCCTCCCTTTAATAAATTTCTTTTCCTCACAACTGCTTCAAAATAGGAAGTATTCTTTTAGTAAGAGTATAGTTAAAATTTGTATTTAATTTTAATATTCTAGAGTAACAGATTAATTTATCACAGTCTTAGCTATGCATCTGATAATACAAATACAAAGTACAAGGAGGATGGAGTTCCTGTTGAATCCTTCGTTAATTTGTTTATTTGAATAAGTTGTGTTAGCCTATTTTATTCATTAAAGCAGTCTTTTATGTATCTGGATAACTTGGCTTTGTCTTCAACTATATAACTTTGATGCTTGGCGTTGTCTAATTTTCCCGTGGATGATCAAAATTTGACTAATTGGTTCTTTGGTCTTAAATTGTTGTAATATGGTTACAACTGATGTATATGAGCATGATAATGAATATAAAATGACTTTTTGCTATTTTGAATGAAGCATGTGAGTTTTATAGCATAATGAGTTATAGAATTTTCTTCTAGTCTCTTGCTGTGTTTTGAATATCTTGATTTTGTGAACTTGATGTTTTCTTATTGGTTATGTGTTATATGATATTGTCATGAGTTGCTATTTGAATCTCTATTCTTGGAAGTGTTCGGAAAGTGGCAATTGTCATTCGAGGACTAATACTGTTCGAGTCGGGGAGATTGTAAAACCCCAAAAACGACTTAGGTGAAGCTAGAGACTAACATGGATTTCTTGATGGTCTAAGGTTTTACAAAAAAATTTAAATGTGGGTTTGAGGAAGTTTCTAAGTGAATAGGTGCATTGGATGTCAAACGTTAAGGGACGACGAAGACGTTCGACGAATAAGTGACCTATGTGTATCATATTTATTTTTATGTGTTTATATGTGAGTCATGAGGTTATAAGGTCCTTAAATGAATTATTATAGTCTATATAGGCAGTGTGTCAAGTTTTGTGAAGTTTGGAGGTCAAACATCCAAGAACGTCCACGACGTTTGAAAGGTTTTCCTTGAAACGACCTTGTGTGTCTAGGCATGTTTTGTCGAGTTTTACGTATTCGTTTTGGATAAAACTCATGTAGTAGGTCCTAAACTCGTATATGATCATGTTTTGTTTAGAAACATCCATGTACGACTCCACAGATGACCAACAAGGGGTCCTAAAGGAGGACTCCAACTAGGAGCCCAACACTGCCAGGAAGTGGCAGTCGACTGACCCAAATGACGGCCTGTCGATCAGGAGAACGCCCGTCAATGGGTCTCGTTGATGGATCCACTTAGCCTGTGGGTTGAGGAGCTGCAGGTGTAACAACAAGACCCCATCGACGGGGCGTGGGTGAGACCATGGACCGTCGATGTGGGCATCGATGGGGCTGGACTGTTTTCCTGATTATTTTCTGTTAATTTGAGGGGTGAAGTTGTAAATTCACCCCAAGTCTTATGAAGTGTGAGGACGGTTGTTTTGAGTTTTTATGGGTATTTTTAGAGTATTTAAGTCATTAAATTCTAATTATAACCCTATCACCTAAATCAAAACACATTCCCTCCAAAAGTTCCTCCACAAACCTCGATGAAAGTTCAAGGTGAAGATGGAGCTTGAAGGTGGTTTTTCGATGGATTTTGTTCTTCTGTTTTCATTGGTTCTTAAAATAAGTTATGGGAGTTCTTCATCTAAGGCTTGCTATCACCTTAGAGCCAATTTCAAAGATGATTATTAAAGTTTTCAAAAAGATGAAAAGTCCAATTTCTACTCTAAGTCTTGGGTACTTGCTTGAAACATTTTCAAATGTTAAGATATCATGGAATAGAAGTATAATTGATGTTTACGAATGAAATTCTCTATGAACCCTTGATCATCACAAATCTCTCTGTTTGACTAAAATATGGGTTATGTGATCATGCTTTGAGATAGACAAATTCATTTGTTGATCGTTATGGGAATTTGATTCATGTATAGATTATATCTAATTGGTTTTATAGGCTGTTTGAATTTGATCAATTGAGTATTGAATATTCTTAGATTTTTTGACTATTAAGCCTAATGAATCGATATTGACTTGATGCTTTTGAATTCTGATGTTGTTTTCTAAGGGATATTGAATTAAGTAATGATGTATAATTGGTCTTAGATTAAAAGATTTATATATAATTGACTTAGATTCATTGAATATCATGGGTAATGTATTGAATTGATGTTCATGGCCATTGTAAGGGTCCTATGATATTGAATTGGATGAATTAGCTTTGAAATCGAAGTGGTAAGATGGAGTGGGGGTATGCTGCCCTAATTGCTTTTATTTTATTTTGAATTAGACTCCAATTATGTTGTGTTGGCATGGTCCACTTATGGTTGCAATACTATGTGAATTAATGTGGCCTAGTCGGCATTACTTTATGCAATATGATAATTATGTCTTTGTCGTCACTACTTGAAGTATTATGACGATTTGTGTTGTTGATTTATGTGAAGTATGAGCATATCCAGATACATCTGAATTAATATGAAAGTATGTGTTCTTTCTATGTATGTAAGAAGATCATGTAGACTATGACTATGTTCTTAAATGTGTAGTCTTAGATGTTGATACATTATTGTTCCTACTTGACTATAGGAGTAGTGATGGTTATATTGATGATGATTTAGTAATGTGTAGGATGACATAAGATGATAATAGTCATCCCTAGGTCTTGTCTAAGACCATAACTTGAATGTCCTTTATGTGATGAATGAATCTTAAATGAACTAATGAATGTAATAATTTAGGTTAAGAAAGTATGTTAAAATGAATTAGTACTTATCTAGAGTAGTTAAGGGTTGTCTAGTTAAGGCATGAAGGGGGCATAGGAATGATCACTTCTTATCTTACCTAGATAAGTCTTAAAAATTAATCTAGTTAGGGAAGATTATTGTTTATGTGAACATTATTCAAACTTAGGAAGTCTTAAGGATTATTAGGTTGTCTTAAATAAGTACATCATGGACGTTATCTTCTTGATCTACTTAAGTAAGTCTTTTGATAGACTTTGATGAGGAAATGTCATATTACCAATATGTTGATATGTTGATGTCTTGTAAGTGTGTGTGTGACTCATCATAAATAGTCTTGAGTATCATTTAGGCATGCCAAGGGAGGTTGTATGGGCGGTCTATCTTTGTGTGACTTAAGTGAGTCTTAGGATAGCTTTAAGTGGGATAATTACATGCTAGAAGATGTCTAAAGTTAAGTGAAAGGACTTCACTGTAACAGTGAATTGAGTTCACTATACAGTGAATTTAGTTCACTGTACAGTGAAGTGAATTCACTGTAATGTTATCTAAAAATTTGTCTTTTTGCTTAAATGATTTCTTATATGTTTCTGAGTTGTTAAATGTTGTTCTTATGCTTATAGTAAGATGTTTTAATTGAAATTCATGAAAAAACATGCTATTTACTAAATGCCTATTTTTCATGGTTTTTGCATGGCTTCCATACTTAGTACATTTAATGTTCTAACCCCTTATTTTCCCTTTTTGACTAAAGTTTAGGGTATCTGATGTCTTGATGTGCAATGCAGGATTGATAGGTTTCTAAGGGTTGATGATGAAGTATTGGTGAGTCCTCATCGATTCGAGGACAATATCCACATGTCCCTTATGTCGTAGTCTTTACTTTATTGTTTTGTATGGGATTTGTCCCAAGTGTTGGATACTCTAAAGTTTAGATGATTCAAGTAGATGTTGTAAAGATTTAATGTTTTAACTTAAAGTCTTCCGCTTGTGTAATGTTTATGCGAGAGTTCTTCGTGTGTGAAGAATGTTTTAAATTGTTACAAATTTTAGTATGTGTATTATGCAATGAATGATACGAGAGGCTTACATGAGATTTCTTGAAGTCTTATTTGTCGTGTGACGACACAAGGATGCTCTTACTTCTAGGTGTACTTGCAAGTCGTGAAAAAGTTGGTCTTAGAGCATAAGGTTTAGAAAGTGTCTTGGTTGTCTTATGAGCCACATATATTAGAGTCTTCTTCATAATGTGAAGAGCCCTTCACATTATAAATAGGATGCTATTGGGTGCTAGCGAAAGTTTCACTTTTTCATTCATCGAATCGTGCCTAAGAGCTTTGTATATGGTGTTTTTCCCTTGTTTACCTTATGTGTTGGTACTTTGAGGGTGACTTTATAATGTTTGGGTTGGGGGAGAGAAAAGATGAGATGTGACTTGTGAGATGAGGGGGTGATAGATGGTGGTTTTGACCTTAGATTGGCTTGGTTACCTCATAAAAAATAATTAAGTTGGAAACAATAGTAAGGTATAGTGTGAGAATGTAATGGAGTGGTTGTTGAGATAGTTGAAGTTGCTTAAGACCCCAATCATAGGAAGGGAGGTGGTCGAAATTGAAAGTGTAAAGATGAGTTTACTTAGTAAGGGGGATATAGTGGTTAGATGATGAGACCTTTCGAGAGTCTTTAGTCCTCATGAGGTAGACCTTGGAAAGAAATTATTAGAAAGGTTTAAGGTGCCTTGAGGGAGTTCCTCGTAGTGGATGTTACGTTGACCTTAGAATGTGTTTCTCCTAAGTGGGGGAGTATGGTGAAGGTATGGGTTGGGATTGAGGTGACCTTAACTTTTCTTTATGTGTTTATTCAAGCATAAAACAAAAAGTTCTTGGTAACTTGATTTTGTAGGAGACTTTTATGGATGGTGAGTTCCAAACATTTTGTAGGAGTCTTTTGTGGATAGAGAGTTTCCTAAGCATCTTGTAGATTCCTATTCATAAGTGTGGCGCGCTTCACCATAGGAATACGAACCTACATAAATGTGGATGATTACTTAGTCTTCTACTTTTATTGCACACAGGTATATAAAATATAACATAGTCATAATAGTCGTCTCACCTTATAACCATCTAAGAAGAGTGTATCGAATTTGGGCCTAGCCCATACATCAATAACAAGACCACACATAGGTCATACAAATGTTTAGTACTCAATGAAAGGAAAGAAACATGAGAGTAGTATTAATACTAAAAATAACATCGTGGCTTGATAGTGGCATCACCCTCGGAAAGTGAGGACCTACCCTACTTGGATGATTGAGAAATCCAAGTCTTCTTCAAAGTCGTTGCAAAAGACCTTCAACGACCGGAACCTAAAATGTTAGGGAAAAGGAAGAAATGGTGTTAGTACACCACTTGTACTAAGTATTAGACCATATGCACACATACTTTGAAATGATGCTATAAAAAAGGGACATTTCAGAAAGTATGCACTTTTCATTAAAAACGTTAATGCACCTTGAACAAGACCATACCAACCCATAAGAAATGTTCATTAAGTTATACGCATGTACATCACAAGAACAACAACCTCAAGTCTAGTCAAGTCAACATGCATAGAATATAATTGAATACATAATCAAGTAACTCTACCATCAAGTCATAATAGTAACAAGCATGAATAAGAGTACATCTCAACATAACTAAAGCAAGACAATTATCCATTAACCCTTATCAAGTCAACAAGTGTAATGACCAAGCAAAGCCTTATAAACTTACTTAATCAAGTAGCCAAAAAGAATCATGACCAACATCCTACTTCACATTACATAGCATTTAAAAGTGCATAACATCATACTTTAACAATATAGACCAACACATACTCATAAGTGACACCAATCAAAATATAGTATCAAAAATGTGCAAGTTCGTCATATACATATCATGTTGCATTATAAGCATATTCAAACATAAGAACATCGTCCTAATACACCCATCAAGGCTAACAAGTGCAATAATTAGGTAAAGTCTCATACCCCTACTTAGACTATGTTAAACCCCTTTGGTCATCTTAGTTAGAGTTCAACCCTTTAGTTTATTTTAACTTTTGGGAACATATTTCCCTAACCGACATAGAACACATGAGCTAATGTGGAATCCGGTGTCATGGAAACCTACACTAAAATAAGGTGAACTACTTGCCAAGGTAGTCACATGAACATAGCAACTATGTGGATCTACTAGCTAGTATTCGTATGGGGGAAACATAGTTCAAGAACTAGGAGATATAGTTGGGACCCTCTTTATGCTACATGCATTATAGTCTCGAATCTCAAGAGTAAATCAGTGATATTACCTTCCCTATGTGTGAAGAGACACTCCTCACTCTAGTTCACTCGGTGCTAAGCTAGTGTTCTTTTATGAAATGTCTTTCATGTCTTTATTAATCATACAGATTATTGTAGGTCGTAGGGTCTAACCCTTGTATAAACATCATCATCATCATAGCTCAATAAGAATGGCATGAGTATTGTCCTTTCGTTGCAATTCATACATGTGAGTATAGCACATTAAGATCTTCATATCATGATAAGGCACATTGGTAAATCATTCACCATCCTTATAACATTTACATCTTAAGCCAACACCTCAAAAATCATATTCAAGCCGTTTCAATTCAACATCATACCATCCTTATAACATTTACATCTTAAGCCAACACCTACAAAATCATATTCAATCCATTTCAATTCAACATCATACCATCTTATCAATCCTTATACAAGGCATACTCCAACACATCATCATGACATAATGACAATTAATTATAATTTGAAGTAAAGGATAGAGATCATATGACTTACCAAGTGTCCTTCATAATCCATCATCAAGGTCTTACCATCAGCCTTTAGTTCAACCCAATTAGGGTATAAGATCATCATAGTTCAATGGCCAACATGACAACAGACTTAAAGAATCACTACATCACATTCAATACTAGTTCATAGCTTAAGACAAGATACTTAGGAAAATTCACTATATATTTCATAACCTAGATCACTTCTCAAGAACTAGAATATAAAGATACAATTCAACCTAATTAATTAATGATTACTATGAAATCATAATATATTATTAATTCAACCAATAACTAAGTCAATTGAACCAACATAACGTAATTCATATCAATATCATAACCTAGGGTTAAGGGTTACAGTTTATCTTCTACAAACTAAACGAATCCATCAAGATATATCATAATTGAGTTAGAATACATGTTAATATATAAATAATATAAAAAATAAATCATAAACAAATCAATTCATAGCATCAATTTCGTATTGGATGAAAACCCACTTGAAAACTCAACTTTGGAATTCAATTTGATGGAACCCTTTGAGGAAAGAGGTCGCAAAGGTGAATTAGATCACATAACTTAATAATTGATGAATATTGATGGAGGACATTGACCCTTTTCAGCCCTTAAACCCTCCCCTAGATTGGTCTTCAATGGTGTTCTTCACTAGAGAGAAAAAGAAGAGAGAAGGAAGATAGTTTGAGTTTCTTAGTTGTGATTAGTCTAATGGGGTTGGGATATTTATGTTGGGTAATAATTAACTTCATTAGGATTACTTAATCCCCTAAATAACGAGCTAACCCCTTAATTTATTAATTAGAACTAAGTCAAAACGTGAAAAAAAACTCAACCCTTACAAAAGAGACCTCGACCAACGGTCCATCTGTGAGTCGACGGTCATCCCCCCCTTCCGTGCTTAACATCCATTGATGATTTCAGAGAGTGGTACAAATGGAACATTAGACAAAGTGGCTATGTTTTGGTCAACGGATGGCATCGACGCACCGTCGATCCACGCACGTTCTATCAATCATCTTCGTGGGTGCAAAATGCCCAGCCAGTCCTAGACCCCAAAATGAAAGTGTCCTCCTCAAGGGCCCTTGGTTGGTGGAAGTTTCAACCATGAATCTACTTAAACACATTTTAGTTACCCTTCCAAAAAATTTCATAAATTTTTGACTCGTAAAAGCTAGTCAAATAGGCTAAGGCACACTAGTACCTTCTTGAACTAGTTTCCGGACATCATGGACTTTCTTGAACGTTTTGGTTTCTAGACTTCCAAAATGACTTATAATTATTAAAATGGACCTTAAAGCAGTGTTTAAACCTTATTATTCTTATGTTAGTCTCAAGAACACGTCTTGTATTTGGGAAGTGTTACATTATCTCCCCCTTAGGAACATTCGTCCCCGAATGACGATAAAGATCTTTTGAAGGATGGAATAGACTCAAGACTAGAATCCCAACCAACAAAAATACATATTAACATCAACCATATCACTTATACAATGCAATTCAAAGACTTCAATTACCATACATAAGGCTCAACATTGCATCATAAGGAATATCCTTCACACAACAACAAGAGCTCAACATAGCATTTATGAGTTAATTATACGGAAGTTCAATTTACCAACATACTACATATTAATTCATAAAGACTAATCATATAAAAATGCACCACATAACTCAAAACAAGACAAAGAGCAAAATTTCAAGTTCAAATGCCCAATTTCATTGTAATTCACTGTAATTACATTAAAAGTGCACTTTTTGCAAGACATCAGTAAAAATAAAAGTAACTTCACTTTTATATATTATTTTCACTATTAGTAAGAACTACTAACCTTAGTTATCAAATAGATTAGGGTAACGGTACTTAATGTCGGCCTCGGCTTCCTATGTTGCACGCTCAACTAGGTGATTCTTCGATATCACCTTTACAGAACTCACCTCTTTATTCCTTAATTTCATTACTTGCCTATCAAGGATTTGAACCGAAACGTTCTCATAAGAGAGGTTATCCTTCACACCAAGACCCTCAATAGGAAGATAGACTCGGGATCACCAATACACTTCTTAAGAATAGAAACATGGAAAAACGGATGAACCGAAGCCAATTCACTAGGAAGTTTTTATTCATAGAAACCTTACCAACCCTTTGCAAGATTTCATAGGAACCCACATAACGAGGACTCAACCTCCCTTTCTTAAGAAATCTAACCACCCATTTCATAGGAAAAATTTTCAAATACACTTTATCACCTTATTCAAACGCTAAATACCTTCTCCTATTGTCACGACCCGAAAGTACCCCCTACAAGTTAGGAGGATCCAATGTTTTGTGATGGGGCGTACTTGACCCTTTGGGGTCTTGTACAAGCCCTTCAACTAGCATTCATTACATAAGACATGAAATGTACTGCGAAATTAAAACTTTTCACGAATAATTTAATTAAAAAGAAATCTTTCATAAATACTTAAGAATTATTATCGTCACAAGCCAAACATAAAGACATGACATAAAAAACTTAGGAACACGGCCCTTAACATTAAAATGAAATAATAATAAGTGTTGATATAAAGAAACTAAGAAGATAGGAACTATGCCCTCAAATAAATGAGGACACATTTTATCTTGAGAGGAACTTTCCCAAGCTTTCCCTTCTAAACTTCAACCTTGCTTCCAACCTATACTTAGATAGTATAGAAAATGTATGGAGTTAGTACAAATAATGTACTAAGAATGGCATATGCAAAAACATGCGAAAAGGAACATTTAAGCAAAATAACATTTCATGCAAAATTAAGTAAACCATTCATGGATTTTGAAACAAAACAACATAAGGAACATCATTTAATACTTAAAGGAGTATTGCCATAATTTTATACTTAAGGAACACTTTACAGTAACTTCCCAAAACTTCACTGTAACTCCATCTACAATACAGTGAACTAATTAAGCATTTACAGTGAAACCATTTGAACATTTACAATAAATCATTTAAAGCATTCACAATGTATTCAACTTGAGCAATTACAATGGACTATCCTATTCTATATGAGTGACTTCCAAGCCCAGGCAAAAGAGAAAGTGAACTCATTTTCCGTAGGAGTTTCCCTACCTCATGATTATCCAAAGACTCACTAAGGTAAGACATGAAGGAAGTATGCATATGCCTCCTTCAATACACACCAAAGCAATCCTCAAGACTACCCCTTTTGGCATAATTAACTCGGGAGAAACAAGCCCCTCAATCAATGGCAAAACATGAAAAGACACCCAACAAACCATCAAAGTCTTCCTTTTCAAAAGGCTTACTAAGTGCAATAAGTAGATGGCGTCCCATAACATCACCTACCCTAAGTAGTACAATCTTTTAGAAGGTTTGTCACCAAGTCTTCCCTTTCGTAAGGTCCTACTTAGTGCAATGGATAGATAGCGTCCCATACCACCACCTACCCTAAGTACTACGTTCTTTTAGAAGAGTTAGTTCACTCAATTCAAATATTTCTCACAAAGACTCCCCTTTCGGATTGCCTACCTAGTGCAATGGATAAATAGAGTCCCATTCCCTTACCTACCCTAAGTAGAACACTCCTTTTGAGTACTTAGCACGTTCATTTCTTTTGTGGGAGTTAGCTTAACCGACATAGACTATGAGAGATAGACATGGAATCCCGATATTAACCCTTATCGGATGAGGGATCCTCATTTGCCTATATGAGGTTCTTCTCTTACCATTTACATGGTTTTCCCAATAGCTACACCTATGTTGGCGCGTAGTTAAGGGATAAGGAGATTGCGACTAAGTAGCTCATTCTCTACTAATGAGGAGTACTCATCTCAAGAGGAATATTGGAATACAACATCTCAACTCACGAAGTGTAATCCACCTCTCCTTTAGATCTTGTTTGTGCTAGGCATAACTTTCCATGGATTCTCAACATTATAGACTATAGGTTATGATAACTAGTGAACACCACATCTCAATTCACGAAGGGCATTCATCCTCCAACCTATATTAGAAAGCTCATGGGATGTAGTGGGGTTTCTACTAAACACTTCATGTCAACTCACGACGAGTGTACACCCCAAAACTCCCCTTTAAGATTTAACTTCATTCATTGATTTAAGTGTATGTGTGTGTTTACATGTGAGCACACTTTGCGCATAAGCTTCACTCCATTTACATTTAACTTCTATACATGCCTAGACCTTCATTCATCACATCACACACTTTACATGCTTCATATAATCATATAAGTACTTTATACACTATCCTTAAAATTCTTCTCATAACAAGCTTCATATAACAATTAACAAGAATATCTTCATTTAGGCATTGTCTCTAGCCTATTTCACATAATAGCTTCATAAGGCACATTTTACAAGAATAGCATATTTATCATCTTACTTCACATAACAAGCATTAATAAATTCATTCATAATAAACTAGTAACTTTACATTCATACAATTCAAATAAACACCTCCACCAACAAGGTAGATCATACCACTCAAGAGTATTTCGAAATTGAAACTAAACAACATAATTAACTTACCCTTTAATCCGTGCTTTCATATCCTATAAAACTTTATTCTATAATTCATCATAAATCAACCCTTTTGGCCAGTAGCTAAAAAACAATAACAACCATAAGAAATCAAAGCTCAAAGACTATCAATTCTTACTCATATAACTCATTTCTTAAGCAAACATTTGATGAAACGCTTTACCATGATTTCATTGAACTTTTAACCTTAAAATAATCAACTAACATTATAAATACCATTATAAATTCATTCTAAATGTTTTCATGCAAGACCCATATTTAGAGCTGAAGATAGAAGAAACTAGGGTTGAGAACCCATTTTGAAAATTTATTAAAAGGGACTCCTTGAATGGAAGAGAATTCAAGGATGCATACCATACCTCACATTGAACAAATAAAAAATATTTTTCATGAAGAAACAACCATCAACATCCCTCCTAGCATTTATTGACTTCTACCTTCCATGGAGACTTGAGAGAGAATTCTAAGAGAGAGGGGTTTTGGGTTTTAGGAAGAGGGGTATAAAATGAGGTCTTAGGCTTTAGAACCCTTTAATATACCTAATAAACACTAAAAATAACGTTATAGGGTCATAAAAGACTTGGGGTAAATTTACCAAACACCCAAGCCAAGGAAGTAACTTACAGCTTTTGGCAGACTTCACAGACTAGACCTAACCAACGGACCATCTGTGCATCAACGGACCGTTTGTAGGGTCTTGTGGTTTGAAACTTATGTACAAATGGATCCTAGCCATCCAGAATTTAAGGGACAATCGACTCCCTAGGTCGACGGACCGCTGGTGGACCAACGGACCGTCCTTAGGGTCGTCGTTTGGTCACTGCTTTGACAGCTTGATCCATGTCTTGGGCCCTTCATCTAGGGCCCCTTGTGGGTCCTATGTGGGGTCCTTTCAAGATGTTAAACACCTAAACTAAGTCGACTAGGTCTTAGGAACATCTCATTCAAGGTTCAAGCAAAACGAATGCATAAAACTAATTCAAACACCTCAAGACACACAAGTGCTACCTAAGGCACACCTTCTGAACGTCATGGACGGTCTTGGGCGTTTGACCTCCAAACTTAACTAAAATTCACACACTGACTAAGAACACTAAAGTAAATCATTTTGAATTCAAATTATCTCACGAAACACTCATGATTCTCTAGTTCACCTTAGTTTGTTTTGGGACGTTACATTCTCCCCTACCTAGAATAACATTCATCCTCGAATGACACTAAAACTTCAAGAACAACAAAGAGTCACCTAGAATATCATAACAGACTAAAATCAAGGCTCAAAAACTCAAAATCAAAGCATCAACTAGGAAGGACCATCAATTCACACTTATGTAGCACTAGCAACATAAGAAACTCTTGTCAATCTTTACAAACTTCAAAACTAACCCTTAACCTTCTTTTATGGAGGAACTACCACACATTGAAACATCAATCAAAGACAAAACAATTTTCTTCAAAAAATAGAAATTTCTCAGTGAACTTCACTGTATTCACCTCCAACATAATTAAAAATATCAAATTAATTCTTTGAGCAGTTAATCAGAGAGCATGATCACATCAAGTATAATACCATATAAACTCATCTCATAACACATTGAAACCGGAATTCATGAAAAAATGAATTTTTTTCTCAAAAAATGAACTTCATTACAGTGAATTCAAAACATCACTATGTCCCATGCTTAAAATTTCATAATTCACCCTCTTAGCAACTTTATCAGGATGACATGACAATATGAGGGACAAGACCACACTAACTTACTCCATAGAGACTTGGTAAGTTTCACTAAGTGCAATGTGAGAGTAGTATCCCATACTACCACTCCCACGTAGTGACCCTCGAGGATTCTCTTGGACTAAGTATATTACATGTCATTCTACTCAAATTACTCTCCCCCACTTAGGGTAAAACTAACTTCAAGGCCTCATACTTCAAAGCAATATTATGCCTCTCACAAGGTAAGAACTCACACTACACTCAACTAATGCACATCAAGATTAAACATCAACCTTACAAGTCAAGCATACCATTTTCTTTTTTTGGATTCAAGCCTAAACAAACTCTCTTAAAAATCACTCCATTCAACTCTTAGGTATGACTTAACTCAATTTCATGAAATAAACTTCCTCACTAGATATTTATACCACATTTCCATCTTAGTGTAGGCCTACACCACAATATCCATCAATCAAAGGAACAACTATGAAACATTAGTCACACAAGGGAGTTGCCCTCAACTCCTACAAAATCTCCACATACTCTCAACATTTCCTCAAATTTACACCTTAATGCATATCTACCACAATTGAACATAATCACAAGATAACTCATTTATTCTCAAAAGCAATTTATTCATCCTTTTAACTCTTACCATACTTTAGAATTAAATTACCATAAAGTTTGTCATCACAACACTCCAAACCTCATACATTCCTAGCCATAAACGGCATCGCATCCCAAATTTCAAATCATACCTTCACATCTACTCTTTTAGCCACAAAACGATCATAACATCAAAACTCACCCTTTTCCCTCCCTCAAACTTAGAAACATCTCTCCTTCAAAGAAATCACACCTAGATGACCACCGGACAGGGGAACATAAGAGAGAGAGACCTTATGGAGTTAAGTTTCATGTCACGACTTAAGAGTAATGAAAAAAAGGAAATTCTATCGTCCTATAGCCTCTTGTTCATGGATGTATCACAACTCACACCAATGACCAAGATACTTCTACACGTGGCTTGTGAGACTTGTAGACCTTAAACTATTTTCCAAAACCTTATGCTCTGATACCAAGTTTGTCACGACCCAAAGTATCCACTAGAAGTTAGGAGGAAGCATTGTTTCGTGACGGAGTATGCATGACCCTTTGGGGTCTTGTACAAGCCCTTCAACGAGTTTTCATTGCATAAGACATGAAAAATAGTGCAGAATTAAAACTTTTACGAATAATTTATTTAAAAAGAAATCTTTCATAAATACCTAAGAAATCTTATTATCACAAGCCAAACCTAAAGACAAGACATAAATAACTTAGGGACACTCCCCTTTACATTGAAATGAAATACATAATAAGTCTTAACATAAAGAACTAAGAAGATAGGAATTATGATCTCGAATAAATGAGGACACACTTTATCATTAGAGGAACTTTCCCAAGCTTTGCCTTCTAAACTTCAACCTTTCTTCACACCTATACTTATATAGTATAGAAAATGTATGGGGTTAATACATATAATTTACTAAGTATGGCATATGCAAAAACATGCGAAAAAGGGAAATTTTTGTAAATTAACATTTCATGCCAAATTAAGTAAATATTCATGGATTTAGAAACAAAGCTTTATAGTAACTTCCCAAAAAACTTCACAATAACTCTATCAACATTACTATAAACTAATTAAGCATTTATAGTGAAACCATTTACAAAATTTACAATAAATAATTTAATGCATTCACAATGTATTAAACTTGCAATGAACTATCCTATTTTAAATGAGTGACTTCCAAGGCCAGGCAAAAGAAAAGTAAACTCATTTTCCGTAAGAGTTTCCCTACGTCAGATTATCCTAAGACTCACTAAGGTAAGGCATGAAGGAAGTATGCATATGTATCCTTCAATACACTCCAAAGCAATCCTCAAGACTACCCCTTTTGGCTTACTCAACTCGGGAGAAACAAGCCCCTCAATCACTGGCAAGACATTAAAAGACACCAAACAAACCATCAATGTCTTCCCTTTCAAAAGACTTACTAAGTGCAATTAGTAGATGGTGTCCCATAACACCACCTACCCTAAGTAGCACACTCTTTTAGAAGGTTTATCACCAATTCTTCCCTTTCAAAAGGTCCTACGTAGTGCAATGGACTCATAGCGTCCCATACCACCACTTACCCTAAGTAATACGTTCTTTTAGAAGACTTAGTTCATTCAATTCAAATAATCCTCACAAAGACTCACCTTTCAAATTGCCTACCTAGTGCAATGGATAAATAGCGTCCCATTCTACTACCTACCATAAGTAGAACACTTATTTAGAAGAATTAACATGTTCATTCCTTTTGTGCGAGTTACCTTAACCTACATAGACCATGAGGGCTAGACATGGAATCCCGATATTAACCGCTATCGGATGAGGGATCCTCACTTGCCTACAATGAGGTAATTCTCTTAACATTTACATGGGTTTCCCAATAGGTACACCTATGTGGCCTCATAGTTAATGGATAAGAAGATTGCTACTAAGTAACTCATTCTCTACTAACGAGGAGTATTCATCTCAAGAGGTATATTGGAATACAACATCTCAACTCACAAAGTGTAGTCCAACTCTATTTCATATCATCTCGGTGCTATGCATAACTTCCAAAGGATTCTCAATATTATAGACTATAGCTTATGGATAACTAGTGAACACCACATCTCAACTCACGAAGGGCATTCATCCTCCAACTATCTTAGAAAGCTCATGGGATGTAGTGGGGTTGCTACTAAGCACTTAATCTCAACTCACGAATAGTGTTCACCCTTAAACTCCCTTTTAGGACTTAACTTAACTTCATTCATTCATTTAAGTGTGAGTATGTGTGTACATGTGAGTACACCTTGCGCATAAGCTTCACTCCATTAACATTTAACTTCTATACATCCCTAGACCTTCATTCATCACATCACACACATTACATGCTTCATATAATCATATAAGTCCTTTATACATAATCCTTAGCGTACTTCTCATAACAAGCTTCATAAAACACTAAACAAGAATATCTTCTTTTAAGTATACTCTCTAGTCTATTTCACATAATAGCTTCATAAGGCATATTTAACAAGAATAGCATATTTATCATATTACTTCGCATAATAAGACTTAATAACTTCATTTATAATAAACTAATAACTTTACATATGTACAATTCAAATAAACACCTCCACCAATAAGGTGGACCTTACCACTCAAGAGCATTTTGAAATTGAAACTAAACATCATAAACAACTTACCCGTTAATCCATGATTTCATAACCTATAAGACTTTATTAAATAATTCATCAGAAATTAGAGCTTTTGGTAAGTAGCTAAACAAAAATAACAACCATAAGAAATCAAAGCTTAAAGACTATCAAGTCATTCTCATATATCGCATTTCTTAAGCCACCATCAGATTAAAAGATTTAACATGATTTCATTGAAGTTTTAACCTACAAACATTACAAATACAGTTATAAATTCATTAGAAACGTTGTCATGCAAGACCCATATTTAGAGTTGAAGATAGAAGTAACTAGGGTTGAGAACCCATTTCAAAAATTTATTAGAAGAGACTCCTTGAATGGAAGAGAGTTCAATGATGTATACCATACCTCACATTGAAGAAATACCAAAGATTATTTATGAAGATACAATCATCAACAGCTCTCCTAGCATATCTTGACTTCTAGCTTCCATGGAGACTTGACAGAGATTTCTAAGAGAAAGGGGTCTTGGATTTTAGCAAGAGGGGTTTAAAATGAGGTCTTAAGGTTTAGAAATATTCAATATACCTAATAAACACTAAAACTAACGTCCTAGGGTCATAAAATACTTGGGGTGAATTTACAAAACACCCCAAGCAAAGTCAGCTACTTATCACGTTTAGCAGAACTCACATACGAGACCTAACCAATGGACTGTCCTTAGGGTCGTCGTTTGGTCACTGTTTTGGTTGTTTTGTCCAAGTCGTGGGCCCTTCATCTAGGGCCCCTTGTGGGTCCTATGTGGGGTTGTGCTCGGACTGTAAACCCCTAAACTATTTTGTCTAGGTCTTATGAATATCTCATGCAAGTTTCAAGCAAAACGAACACATAAAACTCAATCAAACACCTCAAGACACACAAGCGCTACCTAAGGCACTCCTTCTGAACGTCATGGACGTTCTTGGGCGTTTGAACTCCAAACTTAACCAAACATCATACACTGACTATGAACACTAAAGTAACTCATTTAACCTTCAAATTAACTCAAGAAACATATAGTATCAACAATGGTCAAGATTATCATATACATATCATGTAGCATTATCAGTATATTCATACATAAGAACATCTTCCTAAGACTCCCTTCAAGGCTAACTAGTGCAATGTTTAGGTAGAGTCTAATACCCCTACCTAGACTAAGCTAAACCCCTTAGGTCATCTTAGTTAGAGTTCAATCCTTTAGTTCATTTTATGTTTTGGGAACATCTTGCCCTAATCGACATAGACCACATGAGCTAATGTGGAATCATGTGTCATGGAACACTACACCGATAGAAAGCGGACTAGTTTCCATGGTAGTATTAAAACATGAACATAGCAACTATGTGGATCCACTAGCTAGTATTCCTATGAGGCAACATAGTTCAAGAACTATGAGATATAGTTGGGAGCTTCTTTATGATACATGCGTTGTAGTCTCCAATCTAAAGAGTACATAAGTGATCCAACCTTCCCTATGTGGGAACGGACAATCCTCATTCTAGTACACTCGGTGCTAAGCTAGAGTCCCCTTTTTAAATATATTTAATGTCTTTATTAATCATCATAGATTATTGTAGGTCATAAGGTCTAACCCTTGTATAAAAATCATCATCATAATAGCTCAATAAGAATTGAATGAGTGTTGTCTTTTCATTACAATTCATATAGGTGAGTATAACACATTAACATCTTCATATCATGATATGGCACATTGGCAAATCATTGACCATCCTTACAACATTTACATCTTAAGCCAACACCTCACAAATCATAGTCAAGAAATTTAAATTCAACATTTTACCATCCTATCAATCATAATACAAGCCATACTCCAACACATCATCATAACTTAATCACAATTAACCATTATTTGAAGTAAAGAATAGGGATCATAAGACATACCAAGTCTCCTTCATATTTTATTATCAAGATCTTACCATAAACCCTTAGTTCAAACCAATTAGGGTATAACATCATCATATTTCAATGACCAACATGACAACACGACTAAAAGAATCACTACATCACAATTCAATACTAGTTCATAGCTTAAGACAATATACTTATGCCAATTCAAAACATACTTCATAACCTAGATCATTTCTCAAGAACTAGCATGATAAGACTAGAATTCACCCTAATTCATTCATTATTAGTATAATAACATCATCTAATAGTAGTTCAACCAATAACTACTTAATTTAATCGATATAAAATAATTCATATCAAGATCATAACCTATGATTAAGGGTTAAGGGTCATCTTCTACAAACTAGACTAATCAAGAAAAATATATCATAATTGAGTTATAATACGTGTTAAAATATTCATACTATCCAAAAGATATCATAAACCAATCAATTCATAACATCAATTTCGTATTGGATTAAAACTCACTTGAAAACTCAACTATTGAAATCAATTTGATGGAACCCTTTGTGGGAAGAGGTCTCAAAGTTGAATTAGACTTGATGAAGATTGATGAATGAAATTGAAACTTTTCATCCCTTAAACCCTCCCCTATCTTGGTCTTCCAATGGTGTTCTTCACTAGATAGAGAAAGAAGAGAGAAGGAAGAGAATTTGGGTTTTGTGAGTTCTGATTAGTCTAATGGGGTTAGGGTCTTTATATGGGCTGTTAATTAACTTAATAAATATTCATTAAACCCCTAATTAACTATCTAACCCCTTAATTTATGAATTATAACTAAGTCAAAACGTGAAGAAAACTCAACCCTCAGATATAAGACCTCGACTAACGGTCCGCCTGTGAGTCAATGGTCACCATCTTCTTTGATGCACATCCTTCGATGAGTTCAGAGAGTGTTCCAAATGGAACATTAGCCAAAATTCATAAATATTGGTAATGAATGGCATAGACGCCCCGTTGATCCACGCACGTTGTGTCAACTGTCTTCTGGGTGTACACTACCCAGACAGTCCTTGACCCCAAAATGCAAGGGCCCTCCTCAAGGGCCCTTGGTTGGTCCTTTGTGAGTCATACCTGGAATTTTCGACCATGAATCAACTTAAACACATGTTATATACCCTTCCACCAAATTTCATAAATTTCCGACTCATAAAAGCTGTCAAATAGGCTAAGGTACGCTTGTACCTTCTTAAACTAGTTTCTGGACGTCATGGACATTCTTGGACATTTTGGTTTCAAGACTTCCAATATTACTTATATTCATTAACATGTACCTTAAAACATTGTCTAAACCATATGACACTTATGTTAGTCACTACAACACGTCTTGGATTTTCAAATTGTTAAAGTCTTAGTGTCGGTTAAGGCTATGGTTTCCATAAACTAAAATGGACAATGGAAGTAAAGTAAGGATCTTATCTAGCACAAACTAAGTGTAGTTTCTTAGTGTAGGTGGTGTTGTGGGATTTCACCTACGCATTGCACAAGAGGCTCTTGAGCGAAGACTTAGGAAGGTGTTCTAATGCATTTGTCTATGCATATGTTCCTTATGCATGACTTTGTAGTATTTATCTACTTGCTGTGATGAAATGCATGGAATGAGACTATGTTATGTGTTCATAATATTAGTCTTAATGTCTACTTGATGAAGGTTGTTAACATGAATGAAGTTGTCTTCACTTACTTGTTGATGTACGAAATAGAGTGTTAAGACTTTTGGTCTTATGATAGGTTTACTAAGTATGTGTGAGGTTATGGGGCTTCACATACACATTGCACTAGTAGACTTATAGTAGGATTGAGAGTAATGTCTTATAATGCATTGATGTGAAGTGAAGTAAGTATATGTTAAGTTGATGTAGCTTACTGCAATATTCCTATGTCTTGGCCTAAATGTGTCTTTGATGTATTATACTTTTGTAATGGTATGTGTTTGCTTATGTATTTCTAATGAATGGTTTCCTTGTAGACTCAAGGTAATGCATTGCACCAAGTATCCATATAGGATTACTTGGTAGTTTAAGGAGTTAAAGGAAGAAGTTCAATGTAAAGAGGAGAAATTAACTATTAAGGCAAATAGCTCAGTATATAGTGATCCTAAGAGTGGCTTATATTCTATATGTGATTTTATATGATGTTTGGCTTTTGAATATGTCTATATGAATCATGTGAATGATATAAATTCTATTGTATAAAGGTTTTATCAATATTTACTCAAAAAGGCATGAAGTATGATTTCAAGAAAATGTCCCTTTTAAATGCATGGTTATCATACTTAGTGCATTCTTGTACTAAATTCATTCTTCTCTAATTTTTTACAAAAAGTGTAGTTTATGGATGATTGAAGTATGTATTTAAAAGATGATGAGCTTGATATGTGGTTACCAAGCTCAAGGAAAGGAATCCTTAAGTCCAAGGATTTCCTAGTTGTTGTTTATTGTAAAGTCTTGTAATAACATAGTTATGTATTATGTTAAAAGGGTCGTGTCCCCTTACTCTTATAATGTTGAGTCTACGATGAAAAAAGAGATAAGAGTATTTAACTATGTATGATGATGTTTTAAATATATATGAAGTAATGTTTTAGCATATGATGTGCTAAGAAAGTTTTGAATTTTCCGCAAAATTTACCTATGAAAAGGCGATGAATGATAACTATGGACTTGTATAAGACCTACAAGAGGTCAAGTACGCCAAGTTACTTCTAGGGGGTGCTCCCCAGATGTGACACAAGTATTGCAATAGATTAAATATTTCTATAATCGTATTGTATGGGTCGTGTCCCATGTATTCTTTAGTCTAAGATTAGAATATGTTGAGTCTTAGTGTTTTTTATGATTCTTAATATGAAATATGTTTTAAGATATTTCATGTAAAAAATTTTAATTTCTCACTACTTTTCATACATGTCTGCAATAAATGATGTCAAAGGGATTGTACAAGATCTCTGAGAGACCAAGTACACAATATCGCGCTCTAAGAGTGCCATAGTTTCTAGGATGTGCACTCGGGATGTGACAAAGTTGGTATTAGCATAGGTAATGAAAGGAGTTTTAGGAATTAAAAAATCTTATAAGCCACGTCTAGTAGAGTCTAGATAATCAGTGTGAGTCGCGACACATCTATGGGTGAGATGCTGTAGGACCATAGAGTTTAACTTTTCATTAATCTTGTGTAGTGCCTATTGAGTTGAGGTTGTAAGTGTCTATTCCTAATATTTTCTCTTTTTTTATAGGAGATAAATACTATAAGGATAGCTATTAGAAGGTTGTAATAAGTAAGGATGGATGAAGAACTTCCTCCTCAAGACAAGCAAGTTCTTCAAGGTGCTAAAGTTGTTGAAATCCCTATTGGAGGTCAAGGTAATGAGGTTCCAGTGGCCCCCCCGGATATGACTAATGGGGAGATTAGAGAGGCTTTACTTACTTTAGATGGATCCTTCACTACCCATGTGAATAGGGGTATTGAACCTAGAGTAAATGTTGTGGAGAGCACTATGACATCTAGATTGAGAGATTTTGTGAGTGTGAATCCTGCTACCTTTCTTAGCTATAAGGTCTGAGAGGATCCTCAAGAATTTGTAGATAGTGTGTATAAGGTCCAGAGTTCCATGGGGAAAATTCTAAGGAAAAGGTGTAGTTAGCCTCCTACCAATTGAGGGAGGTTTCTCAAATGTGGTATAATCAACGGAAAGATAATAGGCTGGTTGAGTCGGGTCCTATAGAGTGAGAAGAGTTTAAGGAGGCTTTCTTAGGAAATTACTTTCCCCGTGAGAGGAGGGAGGTGAAGGTTGAGGTGTTTATTAATCTCAAGAATGGCAATATGAGTGTTGAGGAGTATTCCTTGAAGTTCATTATGTTGTCTAGGTATGTCCATCCTTGGTGTCTAAACCTAGGGATGAGATTAGTAGGTTTGTGACCGGTGTTGCCGACCTTGTGAAAGAAGTGTGTCGTACGACCATGCTCCATGGTGACATGAACTTGTCTAGGGTTATGGTGTATGCTTAATCCATAGAGAAGTCTAAGCTTAGTAGGATTTTTCAGAATCTGAAGAGGAGTTGAAAAAGTGAGCAAAACCAACCTAGGTTCAAGAAGGGGGCTCAAATTCAAGATGAACCTAGTTCTCCTAAAGTCATACTTGAGAAGGATAGTGTCTGTCAAGGTGGCACGCCTACTTGTGCTACTTGTGGGAACAAGAACTACGGTCAATGCCTAATAGGTACCGGGAGTTGCATTTGTTGTGGTAAGGATGGGCATAAGGTGTGGAATTGTCCTACTATTGCGGCTAGAGGAAAGGAAGGTAAGAAAGTTCCTCCAAGTGTTTCGTGTAATGATGCTCCAAAGAAGAATCATTTCTATGCACTACGAGCTAGAGGATCAAACCTGGATGATGAAGATGATCTTTGTAAGTTATAGATTCTTTATTTTAGTTTTATGAGTTCCTTATAAGTGGGTGAGTATGGTGAGTAGTGAAGTTCTGATTGATTGTCTCATCTATTCTATTCAACTCAAGCTTGAGAGTAGAAAGTCAAGAGTAGGATGTTGCATAGTTTCATTGTGTTGAGGAGTCTTGTTGGAATTGTATTTCAATGCATTGTGCATTTCATGAAGTTATGATTATGTTTCAAATTGAGTTTATATGATTATATTGCTTATATTATCATGCTTTCGCCATCAATTTCCTAGTAGTTACATTTTTTTAAATTGTTGCGTAGTTCACTTTAAGGTTGCCAACTTAGTGTAAAATTTTTGGAAAATTTATAAAATCATTATTTGGTTTAAAATTTTTGTATTATGTATATAAATGATTTATAATAATGAATATGAAAAAAGTTCGCTCTATTTGAAATAAATAATGTGAGTCTTATGCCATGATGAGTCGTAGATTAGTTTCTATCTTCTTGTTGTGTTTTGAGTCTGTAATATTATGTGAAATTGGTGTTCTTACTAATTGTGTATTATGTATGTTGTGGTATGGTTTTGTGATTCTAGTCTTTAGTGTCTTGTATCTTGAAAGTTATTAAAATGAAACAAGTATCATTCGAGAACGAATTTTGTCCAAGTAAGGGAGATTGTAAAACCTCAAAAATGACTTAGGTGAAACAAGAGTCTATCACTTGTGTCTTGATGTTTTGAAGTCGTTTAATGGGTTATAATTAGGTTAGGACGCCTCTGTTAGAGCTTCATGGAGTTTGGAGATAATATGTCCAAGAACATCAAGGATGTTGGAAAGGTTTGCCTTTAAACGACCTTTTGTGTCTTAGTGTGTTTCGTTGATTTTTGTGTGTTCGTTTTGGATGAAATTAATGTGAGAGGTCCTAAACTGGTATATGGACATTTTTTAATTGTAAACATCCAGAAAAAAGTCCCCAAGGACCAACCAAGGGTCCTCGAGGAAGGACCCATCTTGGTATCCAGAACTGCCTCAGGCAATCCCACCTACGGAGGGTAATCGACGCCCAGTAGGCTGGTCGACGCCTCATAGGTGGAGGGATTCTATGGGGACTTAGTCATCGGAGGATGGACTTCCAAATTCAAGCCTATGAACAAAACCACGGACCAAAAGGAGGGTCCGTTGGTTTACGCCCCGCTGATGGGCAGGTGTAGGTGAGTCTGCAATTTTGCCTTCTTCGCTATAAAGCAAATAGGTGAATAGGTAAATTCACCCCACGTCCAACTAATTAAAATGGAGGTTTCCTGAGGGTACTTTTATATTATAAATAGTTTTATATGTCTTGAACACATAGATTAATTCATTATTCCAAATCAAAACCCAAATTCTCTAAGAAATTCTCTAGAACTCCATTGGAGCCAAAACTCAAGATAGAGCTTGGATTGAAGATTTCTTTGGTGATTCTTCATCGATACTTCATTAAATTCGTTGTCTAGCATCAATTAAGGTGTGTACTTCATTCTTGAATCTCTTTTCTTCAATGAATCAATCTTCAAAGTGATTTCCATGGTCTTTCAAAGATGAAGTTATCAAATTTTTTAATCTAGCCATGGGTTCTTTCATTAAATGTTTTGAATCATTGAATATTGATTGAATTTTTATTAACTGGATGAGTATAACTCAAAAATTCTATGAACCCATGTAGTTCATGTAACCCTAGATTTGACTACTTTGTGGGTAAATTGATTATGTCTTAATGCTATTGAATTATTATGTAATTTGATGAGGACTATAGAATTATGATTGAATCATGCTAGAATTGTAAGTTGGCTGCCCTAAATTCATAAATATATGTTGAATTATCTTTTATTCAATGTCTATTGTAATTATAGAATTGAATCGGTCATCATGGCCATAGGTAAAGGCCTATGGGTGCTATATTAGATGATTGAACTATGGATTGAAGTGGTGAGCATGTATTGGTGTACTCTACCCTAATTCTCTTTATTTTATATAAATTAGGCCTTGAATTATGTGATTTGTATGGTCCACTTATGGTGGCAGTGCTATGTGCTTTACGTGTGAATTATGTGGCCTCATCGTTATTACTTTATGAATTATGATGATCATGGCCTTGTCGGAATTACTTGATATATTATGATGATTCTTGTAGTGATTTATCTAAAGTATGATCATATCTATCTACTTGTGACTAATGAGAAAGTATGTGTTTATTCTATTAACACTATGTGATCATGTTAGACTATGAGTATGTCCTTATGTGTTTAGTCTTAGTATTGATGTATGATTCTCCCTAATTGGTTATGTGAATCTTATGATGGTTATATTGATGAAAATATAGTAGTAAATAGGATGACCTATAGATGATGTTGATTATGCCTATGTCTTCTAAAATGATATGTTATATGTGAAGTATGTGTATGTTGCTAGGTAGACTTGTGTCCCTTACTTGATATATGTAGAATATGAATATGAGTTCTTGACTTAGCATGCTAAATCTTCTTAGTCTTCTATGTGTGATTTACATGTGACCTTTAACATTATTAAGATGTTACTTATGTGGAACCTTCAACTTAGTTGGAAGGTTATGACATCCTTGAAGTTGAAAGTCGTAATGATATTTTTCTTGAGTGAATGGTGAAATTATGGCTGATTGGCTGGAACGACATGAAATCATCCTTTGGAAAGTCATTTAGCTATCCTCCTTGAACATTGTAGGTAGCCTTAGTGGACCCTCTTTGGTAAGGCGTAATGTGATTGGGTTATGAGCTAGATATGGAACCTCTTCATGTACTCCATTATTGAAATATTCTACAAGAACAAAGACTATCACCGAGTTAGTATGGTTTGGGAAGTATCTCTAGTTAAGGATGAGGATAGATTACAAAGGAACCCTTCATATTTCTTGAACATGTGCCTACATGGGATGTGTCCTAATTCTACCGTTGGCTCGTAGAACAAACCTCAAACACAGTAGGTTCATGACTCCGGATTCCATGAATGATTAGTATGGTCTATGTCGGTTATCACGTATGCTCATCATATGGGATACGTATTAGTGTTTGAGAAGTTCTATGAAGTTTAGGTGGTGGTATGAGACGCTATCTAGACATTGCACAATTAGGCTTTGAAGATGTTAGTGAGTGAGTTCCTAGGTCTTCTCCAAGACCATTACCTGAATGTCCTTATGTGTCAAATGTCTCTTAATGAACTAGTAATTATAATGACTTAAATTGGAAAGCATGTTTATGACTAAGTACTTACCTAGAGTAGTTTAAGGGTTGATTACTTAAGCTATGAAAGGCCATGGAAATGGTCACTTCATGTCTTACCTAGGGAAGTCTTAAGAATGACTCTAGATAGGAAAAGTAAATTTAATAAGTAGGCATAATCTAAACTTAGGTAGTCATAAGGATTATCTAGGTAAGCTTGGAGAGGGTGTATGGGTGATCTTTTCTTGCATTACATAAGTAAGTCTTATGATAACCTTTTGGGAGGAGAATGTCATATTATATATATACTATTGCATGAAGTGAGAATGATCTTAATCTAGATAGTCTAAAGGATCAGTTCGATGTGTGTGAAGGGATTGTATGGAGGTCGCTTCATAACTCACTCAAGTGAGCCTTAAAATTATTTTGGGTAGGACGACCTCATATTTATGTGTTTTGAATGTATTTTAATGCTAGATTGTGTTATGTTTATTTTGGATGAACTTACAGTAAAGTCACTGTAAGCTCACAGTAAACTTATTGTAACATGCATGTAAATTAAGTATAAATTGTAATGTCTTGTAATTGTGTTGTTTGGTGTTTAAATGGGGTTTTATGCTTATTATACGATGCTTTAATCAAAATAGAATGTTTCTCATATATGTTTGTTTCTCATGTATTATGCATTAAGTCATACTTAGTACATGTGTTTGTACTAATTCCACACATTTTTTTATATCTAAAAGTGTAAGTGGAAGGTGAGAAACGTCTTGAAGCAAAGCTTGGAAACAAGTATTCTTTCAAGAAAGTTGAAGTATGTCCACACTTTAGTCGAGGGCATATCTACCTTTAGAATTCTTTTATTTCAAGTAATGTAATAGACTAAGTATTTCTATATTTGTATGGTATTGGTCGTATCCCAAGTATTCTTGAGTCTAAGATTTGCATATGTTGAGACTTATTGTTTTCTATGATTTTTAATATGAAAGATGTTTTAAAACATTTCTTTGAGAAGTTTTAATTCCGCACTACTTTTCATACATGTATGAAATCAATGATGTCAAAGGGCTTGTACAAGACCTCTTAGACGTCAAGTGTGCAAAGTCACGCTCCGAGACTGTAATATTTATAGGGTGTGCTCTTAATAAGTGGCAAAGTTGATATCAGAGCATAGGTTACGAAAGTGGTCTTAGGAATCAAAAAGTCTCATAAAGCCACGTCTAGTAGAGTCTCAACCAACGCTGTGAGTAGCGACATATCTATGGGTGAGAGGCTATTGGACGATTGAGTTTCACTTTCTTCGTCAATCTTGTGTCGTGCCTATTGCGTTAAGGTTGTAAGTATCTATTCCTAATATCTTCTCTCTTGTTTATAGTGGATGACCACTATAATTATGGCCGCTAGAAGGTTTGAAGAATGAAGGATGGATGAGGAAGTTCCTCCTCAAGTTGAGGAAGTTCTTCAAGGTGATCAAGGTGATCATGTTGTTCAAGTCCATATTGTAGGTCAAGCTAATGAGGTTTCGGTGGTTCCCTCGAAAATGACTACTGGGGAGATTAGAGAGGCTTTACTTACTTTAGCCCGAGCCTTGACTACCCCTTTGAATAGGGGTATTGAACCTTTACTGAATATTTTGGAGAGCACTATGATATCTTGATTGAGAGATTTTTTGAGGATGAATCCTCCTATCTTTCTTGTCACTAAGGTGGGAGAGGATCCCGAAGAGTTTCTAGATGGTGTGTATAATGTGTTGAGATCCATGGGGGTGACTTCTATGGAAAAGGTTTATTTAACTTCGTACCAATTGAGGGAGGTTCCTCAAGTGTGGTATACTTAATGGAAAGTTAATAGGTTTGTTGAGTCGGGTCCTATAGAGTGGGAAAAGTTTAAGGAGGCTTTCTTAGGAAAATACATTCCCCGTGAGAGGAAGGAGGTGAAGGTTGAGAATTTTATTAATATCAATCAAGGAAATATGAGTGTTGAGGAATATCCTTGAAGTTCAGTATGTTTTCTAAGTCTGCTCCATCCTTGGTGTCTAACCCTAGGGATGAGATAAGTAGGTTCGTGACCGGTGTTGCCAACCTTGTTAAAGAATAGTGTTGTACGACCATGATCCATGGTAACATGAACTTGTTTAGTATTATGGTGTATTATCAATCCATGTAAGAGTCTAAGGTTAGTAGTATTTCTAGGAATTTGAAGAGGAGTGGACCAAGTGAGCAAAACCAACCTATGTTCAAGAAGAGGGCCAAAATTAAATATGAACCTAGTGCTCCTAAGGTCAAACTTTAGAAGCGTAGTGGTTCTCAAGGTTGTAAGCCTACTTGTGCTACTTGTGGGAAGAAGAACTATGGGCAATGCCTAATGGGTAGCGAGAGCTGCTTTGGTTATTGTAAGGATTAACATAAGGTGAGGGATTTTCCTACTATTTTGGCTAGAGGTAAGAAAGGTAAGCAAGTTCCTCCAAGTGTTCCGGGTAATAATGCTCCAAAGAAGATTCGTTTCGATGCACTCCGGGCTAGAGGATCAAACCTGGATGATGAATATGATGTTGGTAAGTTATAGCTTCTTTCTTTTAGTTGTTATGAATTCGTTCTAAGTGGGGGATTATAGTGAGTAGTGACGTTTTTATTGATTTTATCGTCTCTTCTACTCAACTCAAGCTTGAGAGTAGAAAGTCATAGTAGCATGTTTCATTGTTGCATTGTGTTTAGGAGTCTTGTTGGAATTGAGTTACATTGCATTGTGCATTTAATGAAGTTATTAATATTTTGTAAATTGAGTTTATATGGTTATATCTCTTATATTATCATGTTTTCATCATCAATTCTCTAGAAGTTGCATTTTTTAAAATTTTTGCATTGTACATTGTATCGTTGCCAGCTTACTGTAAAATTTTTGGAAAATGACAAAATCATTAATTGGTTAAAAATTTGTTGTAATGTGTATTTAAATGATGTATATGAGAATAATAATTAATATAAAAAGAATTATTTCTATTTGTAATGAATAATGTGAGTCTTATGACATGATGAGTCGTATATTAGTTTCTATCTTCTTGTTGTGTTTGAGTCTCTAAAAGTATGTGAAATTTGTTTTCTTCCTAATTGTATATTTTGTATAGTGTTGTATGGTTATGTGATTCTATTCTTTAGCGCCTTGTATCTTGAAAGTGTTTATAATGAAGCAAATGTCATTCGAGGACGAATGTTTTCCAAGTGGGGGAGATTGTAATACCTCTAAAATGACATAGGTGAAACTAATGTCTATCACTTTTGTCTTGATTTTTTGAAATCCTTAAATGGTTTATAACGAGGTAAAGGTCATTTGTTAAAGTTTCATGGAGTTTGGAGGACAAACGTCCAAGAACGTCCATGATGTTTGAAAGGTTTTCCTTGAAATGACCTTGTGTCACTTAGTGTGTTTCGTTGAGTTTTACATGTGTCAGGTTGGATGATATTGATGTGATGTGTCCTCAAATCCGATACGGACATGTTCAAGTTGGAAAAATCTGGGAAAAAGTCTCCAAGGACCAACCAAGGTTCCTTGAGGAAGAACCCGTCTAGGTGGCCAAAACTCCTAAGGTAGTCCCACTTACGGAGGGCAATCGATGCCGCGTAGGTGGATGGAATCTTGGGGACTTAGGCGTGGGAGGATGTCCTTCAAAAGACCAGCTTTTTGCCCAGACCATGAAAAAACGGGACTGACCATTGTTTGGGTAACGCCCCGTCGATTGGCAGGCGTAGGCGAGTCTGCCATTTCACATACTTCACCATAATGTGAAGGGTGAATTGGTAAATTCACCCCATATCAAAATAACTAAAAGGGCGGTTTAAAAAGGGTATTTTGGGTATTATTAATAGTTTTATATGTCTTAAGTACTTAGATTAATTCATTTTTCCAAATCAAAACCCAAATTCTCTAATAAATTCTCTAGAACTCCATTGGAGCAAACACTCAAGATAGAGCTTGGATTGAAGTTTTCTTTGGTGATTCTTCATCATTTCTTCATAAAATTCGTGGTCTGGCATCAATTAAAGTATGACCTTCATCCTTGAAGCTCTTTTCTTCAAGGAGAAAATCATATAATTTATTTCCAATGACTTTCAAAGATGAACTTGCCAAATTGTGTAATCTATCCATGGGTTCTATCACAACCGAGTTTACCCCCTAGACGTAAACGGCGCCAGTGTCCTTTTTAATGACTAAGACTAGACTCTTAGTCTCATGTAATTACATTCTAGGTTGAAAATGCGGAAAAATTTCTAACTTTTCATTACATATACGTGAAGGTTTACATAGACCTCTACATACACATAATATAGTCGTATCGAGTATACATAGACCCTTCATATAGAAAGGTTACATAGCCTTCTACTTCTATTGCACATTCATATAGATAAAATAGAAAGATAGTCTCAAAGATTGTCTTATCTCATATCATCTAACTAATTATCACAATATGGGCATAGCCCTACATCAAACGTAAAGAAGCCACATATAGGCTTATACAAATCTACACAATGGAAATGGAATGAACATAAAAGAGTCTTAAACTCATAACATAGAAACTTCATAGGCAAGATATTAGTATCGCTCTCGGAAAGTGAGGACCTACCCACTTGGATGATAAAGAATATCCAAACCTTCTTCAAGTCGTCCCGAATGAGCCTTTAATGAAATGTTTGGGAAAAGGGGAGAAAATGGGGTTAGTACTCAACATTTACTAAGTATGAGACCATATGCACATATAATAGCAAAGCATCCTAAAAAGGAACATTTAGTAAAAACATGCCATTTTACCCCTTTAATAATGTCATGCAAAATCAAGAACGTCATACCAATCAACTAAACATGCTTACTAACTCAAATAAATAATACGTATCCCAACATACTTGAACCCATGATTCACTACAGCCCTATCATCAAGGAATAACATCACAAGTATGAATAAGAGTTAATCATATCATAATAACCAAGACACTACTCAAGAACCCTTATCAACTCAACAAGTGCAGTGACCAAGCAAATCCCCATAACCTTGCTCAACCAATTAAACATAACAAGAAAACATAACCAATGTCCAACTTTAATAATATAATCCAACTACATATATCAAGAGGATAATCATCATCATATATAGTCATTCACATTGTAGCATCAACATATTATCATCATATACATCATTATTATATGCATAAACAATATAAACATCCTAAAGCTTCAATCAAGGTGAACTAGTGCAAGGCATAGGTAGATTCCCATACCCATACTTAGGCAAAGTTAAACTTCTCAAGTCACCTTAGTTAGTTTATACTTCATTATTTTATTTTAATTTAGGGAACACTAGACTTAACCGACATAGAAAAAAAGAGTTAGGCCGGTATTATAAAACTTTACACCGATGGAAGGTTTTCTACCGGCAAAAGTAGAACCAAACATAAACGTAGCTTTCTAGGTGGATCCACTAGCTCTCCTTCCTTTGGGGGCAACATAGTTCAAGAACTAAGAGATATTATATTCCCTCTTGATACCACTTGGTAGTTGGGGCCTCCTCTCATGGAAATCCATTGGATGAGTATTCCTTTTTGGGAAGTCAACATTTCATATAGAATTATTGGGAGAATCTTCCTCTTTGGGAAGTCATCACCTCCCATTGTCAAGTTCACTAGGTGCTAAGCTAAGTCCCTTTATTGAAATGTCTTTAACCCTTTAAATATAAAACATAGCTTAGTTTAGGTCATAGGGTCTACGCCTTTTATAATCATCATCATCAATAGCTCAATAAGAATTTCATGAGTATATTCCATTCATCACAATTCATAGAAATGAAGTTAACACATTAGTATTTCATAGCGTATAAAAACAAATTTATAGTTATCACCATCCTTATATCATATACATCTTAATAAACCTCACAACATAGTCAAGAAATTTCAATTCAACATCATACCACCCTATCATTCTAATATAAGGCATACTCCAATATAACATCATGACTTAACCACAATTAATCACAATTGGAAGTAAATATAGAGATTCCAAGGCTTACCAAGTCACCTTCATGGTTCATCATTTAGGCCTTACCATAAAACCTCAATTCATGCCAATTTAGATGTTCAACATCATAATTCAATAATCACCATGATAACAACACTAGAAGAGTCACTACACCATTATTTAACATTAATTCAATGCTTAAAACAAAGTTACTTAGGCCCATTTCCATAACCTAGATCACTTCTCAAGATTAGTATGAAAGACAACAATTAATTATAATTTGTTAATGATTAATCTAACAACATCAACTAATAGTTAACTAACCCATAATAAAGAAAATTGAATCAATCACAACCCAATTTACATCAAGATCAACCTTAGGGTTAGGGGTTAAAGATCACATTCTTCAGTTTGAATAAAAACATTACAATTAATCATAATTAAGTTCAATTACATGGTAATATATCCATTATATCCTAAATAAGACATAGAAAACTCAATTCACAACATCAATTTCGTAATTGGATGAAACCCACATGAAAACTCAACTTTTAAAATTTATTTTGAAGGAACCCTTCGAGGAAAGAGTATCAAAGGTGAATTAGATCCCATACCTTAATGTTTGATGAAGAAATGATGGTGAATTCCTCCCTTTACAGCTCCGAAAACGTCTCCTAGCTTGTCTTCAATGGTAGTTCCCAATAGAGAGAGAAACAAGAGAGAAGAAAGAGAGTTTATTTTGTGAGTTGTGTTTAGATTAATGAGGGTTGAGGGTATTTATATAGGGGCTTAATAAACTTAATTAGAAAACCTTAAACCCCTAATTAATCACCTAAGCCCCTAACTAATTAAATTAAACTAACTTTTTTTGTGCATTAAAATCGACCCTCACAAACGTGACCCCAAATGACGGGCCGTCTGTGAGTTGACGGACTGCCCCCCTTCGTCCTGCACTTCGTACGTAAGTTCAGAGATTGTGCAACGCGAGAGGCTTCCTCGAATTGTCTAAGTGTCAGACGACGGTGGCATCGATGCCCCGTCGATCCACACATGGGCCGTCCCTTGTCCCGTCGATGCACCCTGCCAGGAAATGTTGCCTCAAACTGCACGGGTCCTTCTCAAGAGCCCTTGGTTGGTCCTTGTGGAGTCTTACACCGACGTTTCGACTATGAAACAACTTAAGCTCCTATAAGCTACCCTTTCATTACTTTTCATAAAATTTTTACTCCTAAAAGCTAGTCAAATAGGCTAAGGCACACTAGTACCTCTTTGAACAAACTTCCGAACATCATGGACGTTCTTGGACGTTTTGGTTATTAAACTTCCTAAATGACCTATATTCGTTATAATGGACTTAAAAACAGTAACTACACCTCATGAAACCTATGTTAGGCTTTACTACACGTCTTAGATTTTCAATGTGTTACATTATCCCCCCCTTAGGAATATTCGTCCCCAAATGACACTAAAACTCTTTTGAAGGAAGGAATAGATTCAAGACTAGCATCCCAACAAATCAAAAAATATCAAACCAACTTAAATCATATCATTTCTATAAGTAAATTCTAAAACTCCAATTACCACACATAAGTCTCAAAACACTCATCATGAGGTATTTCCTTCTAACAACACATATGAGCTCAACATACATTACAAAATCAATTAGCACAAAGTTCAACTTAACAACATGCTACATATCATTTCATAAATACTCACCATATCAATATGCACAACATATCTCAAAACATGCAAAAAGCAAAATTTCAATTCAAAGGCATTATTCACTGTAACTTCACTGTGAAGTATTCAAATATGCATATTTTGCAAAGCATCACCCAAGATCAAGAAACTTCAATTCTTAGTCATATTTATATTATTAAAAGGAATGACAAACCTCACTTATAAAAAAATATGAGGGTAATGGGACTTCATGTCGGCCTCGTCCTCCCATGTTGCACCCTCAACTAGATGATTCTTCCATAACACCTTTACGAAAGCCACTTCTTTATTTCTTAACTTCTTGACTTTCCTATCAAGAATTGAACCGGAACTTCCTCATAAGAAAGGTTATCCTTGACATGAAGACCCTCAATAGGAAGAATGGACTCGTTTTCACCGATCACTTCTTCATCATAGAAAAATGGAAAATCGGATGAACAGAAGCCAACTCACTAGGAAGTTTCAATTCATAGGAAAACATACCAACCCTTCGCAAGATTTCATAGTGACCCACATAACGAGGAATCAACTTACCCTTCTTGACAAATCTAACCACCCCTTTCATTGGTGAAATTTTAAAATACACCTTATCACCTTCTTCAAACTCCAAATCCCTCCTTATATAATCGACATTGGACTTTTGCCGACTATAGGCCCTTTGCAACCAGTTCCTCATGATATAAACCTTCTCTAAGGTCCTATAAATAAAATCGGGACGAAGAAACAAAGGCTCACCCACTTCAAACCATCCAATAGGAGATCTACACCTACAAGGCTTCATAGGGAGCCATGGAAATGGATGAATGAAAGTTATTATTATATGCAAACTCCACCAAAGGCAATTGTTTATCCCAATTCCCTTCAAAGTCAATAATGCAAGCCCTAAGCATATCCTCAAGGGTTTGAATAGCGCGTTCCGCTTGACCATTCGTTTGGGGATGAAAAGTGGTACTCAACTTCACCTTAGTACCGAACCCTTTTTGGAAAGACCTCCAAAACCTAGATGTGAATTGTGCACCCCGATCCGATATGATGGATAACGGAATACAATGACGACACACATTCTCATTTATGAAGATCCTTGAATAATATTCCACCGAAAGTAGACTTGATTGGAATAAAGCAATCAGACATAGTCAACCTATATACAACCACTGATATGGAATCATATGACTTGTAGTAAGCCACCTGGATTTTGATGTTTGGTCTTTACTTGTTGGCAATTTGGACACTTAGCAACAAACTCTTCTATGTCCCTCTTCAAACCTTCCCAGCAATATCTCTCTCTTAGATCATGGTACATTTTTGTTGAACCCAGATGAATGGAGTAGCTGGACCCGTGGGATTCATCTAGGATACGGTCCCTTAACCATCTACATCAGGAATATAATGTCTCCCTTGGTACCTTAACACAACATACCCCCCTAAAGAGAATGACTCATTTAACTTGCCGAGAACCGATTGTTTCAACTCCAGTAATGGTTGATCAAGGTCTTGTTTGGACATCACCTCAACCACTAGGGATGACTCAGAGTTTTGATGGACTATATAACGTCCATTCGGAGAATCTTCCAACCTCACCCCCAACCTAGCTAACCTATGAACTTCCTTCGCTAGGTCTTTTTTGTCTTCGTCAATATGGGGTACACTATCCATTGTCATACGACTTAGGGCATCCGCAACCACATTACCCTTGTTGGGATTATAGAGGACACTCATATCAGAACAACTATAATCACCTCCTTTGTCAGAGATTTAAATACTTTTGAATTAACACATATTGGAGACTCTTATGGTCGGTAAAGACATCAACATGGAACCCATACAAGTAATGCCTCCATATTCTGAAAGAAAACACCATGGCCGCTAATTGAAGGTCATGAGTGGGATAGTTTTTCTCATGTACCTTATGTTGCCTAGATTCATAGGCTATCACTTTCCCGTGTTGCATAATCACACACCCCAAATCAACTCGGGACGTATCACAATAGACAACAAATCCCTTTGTACCCTCTAGTAAAGTCAACACTGGAGTGAAAGTCAGCCTATCTTTCCACAGTTGGAAAATTTTCTCACATGCCTCCGACAACTCAAATTTTTAACTCTTTTGGATCAAAGTAGTCAAGGGATACGCAATGTATGAAAATCCATCCACGAACCTTCGATAATAACCCGCTAAACCCAAGAAACTCCTAACGTCGGTTGAGAAGGCTGAGTTGGCCACTTATCAACTCAAGGACATAGCGCAAGAATGGTATGTGCAATGGAGGGATAATAGGCCATTAAGGGGTGGTCCGGTGACTTTGGAGATCTTTAAGGCTGCTTTTCTAGATCGGTTCTTTCGCAGGGACATGTGGGAGGAAAAAGTGATGGGGTTCATCAATCTTTTCCAAGGAGAAAGGACTTTCCATGAGTAATCTTTGGAATTTATTAAGTTCAAAATATAACCCTTCCTTGTTCTCCGATCCTAGAGACCAAATGAGTCATTTTGTGATAGGGGTGTCGGCGGACTTACAAGATGAGTGTCATTCGGCTATGCTACATGACAACATGAACATTTACCGTCTTATGGTGCATGCAAGAAGGGTTTAGGAGGCAAGGTGTAAGAGAAAGAGTAGAGATGCTAAGAGATCAAGGTCATATGATGGAGGTTCTTCAAAGAATAGGCTTGAAATACAAGACAAGCTAGATTTCTAAAGTGGGTTTATAATTTAGACCCTTCTAAATTCCCAAAAGCTAGTTGTCATAGGGTGACTAACCCTAAATTCTAGAAGGTAAAAAGTACTATCTCACAAAATGAGAAGCCAACTCGTGAAAAGTATTGTAAAAAGCACTACGGTAATTGCCTTAAGGGGATGAATAATTGCTTTAGTTGTCGCAAGAGTGATCACAAGATGAGAGATTATCAAAATATGAAGAGTCAAGCAAGGGTAGTGGTAAAGATCAAGCAAGTTGTTCTAGTGATGCTCCAAAGAAGAACCGCTTCTATGCTCTTCGCTCTAGGGGCGAGCAAGAGACTTCTCCCAACGTGGTGACCGATATGTTGAAAGTTTTCTCTATTGATGTCTATGCCTTACTTGATCCCGCCAGTACTTTATCATTTGTTACACCTCTAGTAGCTAAAAAGTTTGACATTTTACCCGATATTTTGGATGAACCTTTTGTAATGACTACTCCGATGGGAGAGCCAGTGGTTTCAAAAAGAGTGTATAGGAATTTTCCAATAATGTTTCAAAGTAGAGGTTCGTATGTTGATCTAGTAGAACTCGATATGCTTGACGTTGATGTTATATTTGGTATGGATTAATTGCATGCATGTTTTTCCTCCATTTATTGTAGGATAAGAGTGGTGAGGTTTACCTTCCCAAATGAACTCTTTGTTGAGTGGAAGGAGGGAAATTCTATTCCTAAAGGTCGTATTATTTCTTGACTAAAAGCATTGAAAACGATCTCAAAAGGTTGTCTATATCATATAGTAAGAGTCCAAGATCTAGACTATGAAGTTCCTCCCATTGAGTCGGTGCTCTTAGTGAGCGAGTTTCTAGAGGTCTACCCTAATGAACTTCCCCGCATTCCTCCCGAACGGGAAATTTACTTTGACATTGATTTTCTACTGGATACAAATGCCATATCAATTCCTCCTTGTCAGATGGCTCCGTTCGAGTTGAAGGCTCAACTAAATGATTTACTTGATAAGAGCTTTATAAGGCCTAGTATTTCTCATAGGGTGCTCCAATTTTGTTTGTGAAGACGAAAGATGGGTCCTGTAGAATGTGTATTGCTTAGAAAACTCAACAAGGTCCCCAATAAGAATAAGTAACCTCTCCATCGGATTGATGACTTGTTTGATCAACTCCGAGGAGATAGCTACTTTTAAAAGATAGACGTGAGGTCGGGGTATCACCAACTTAGAGTGAGATGTGAGGATATTCTAAAGACGGCCTTTTGGAAGAGGTATGGGCACTATGAGTTCTTGTTCATGTCTTTTGGTCTCACTAATGCTTTGGCGGCGTTTATGGACCTAATGAATAGAGTATGTTGATATTACCTAGATTCATTTGTCATTGTCTTAATTGAAGATTTCTTGGTATATTCAAAGAATAAGGGTGATCATAGGGGTCATTTGAGGGTGATATTGAATACCTTTAAGGAACATCAATTGTTTGCCAAATATAGCAAGTGTGAGTTTCGGTAAAGGTCGGTGACTTTTCTTGGGCACATCATCTTTAGTGAGGAAGTTGAGAAAGACCCAAGGAAAATAGAAGAGATGAAAAATTGTCCTAGACCATTGACTCCAACCGAAATTAGGAGTTTCTTTGATCTAGAGGGTTATTATAAGAGGTTTGTAGATGGTTTTGCGTCTATTGCATCTCCTTTGACTACTTTGACCCAAAAGAGTAAGAAGTTTGAGTGGTCGGAGGAGTGTGAGAAAATTTTCAAATTGTTGAAAGATAGGCTAACTTCTGCTCCGTGTTGACTTTATTGGAGGGTATAAAGGGTTTTGTAATGTATTGTGACGCATCACGACTGGGTTTGGGGTGTGTGCTTATACAACACGGGAAAGTGATAGCCTATTCCACTCGGAAACTTAAGGTACATGAGAGAAACTATACCACTCATGACCTTGAGTTAGCAGCTGTGGTATTTTCAATAAAAATTTTGATGAATTACTTGTATGGGGTTCATATTGATGTCTTTACCGATCATAAGAGTCTTCAATATGTGTATACCCAAAAGGAGTTTAATCTCCGACAAAGAAGATGGATAGAGTTGTTGAAAGATTATGATATGAGTGTCCTTTATCACCCCGGCAAGGCTTATGCAGTTGCAGATGCCCTAAGTGGTATGATTATGGGTAGTGTATCACATCTTGACGAATCCAAGAAGGACCTTGCAAGGGAAATACATAGGTTGTCTAGGTTCAGGGTGAGGTGGAGAGTTCTCCGGATGAGGGTGCTATAGTTCATCATAACTCCGAGTCATCTCTAGTTGTTGAGATGAATTCCAAACAACACCTTGATTTAGCCTTAATGGAGTTGAAAGAATCGGTTCTAAGTATGTTGGATGAATCATTATCCTTAGGGGGATGGTGTGCTACGGTGACAAGGATATTGTATGTTCCCGATGTAGATGGGTTGAGGGATCGGATCCTAGAAAAAGCACATGGGTCCTGCTACTCAATTCACTCGGGTTTGACAAAAATGTACCATGACGTAAGGGAGATATATTGGTGGGGAGGTCTAAAAAGGGACATAAAGGAGTTTGTCGCTAAGTGTAAGAATTGCCAACAATTAAAGGCCGAACACCAAAAGTCGGGTGGCTTACTACAAGAGATCCACATTCTTACTTGGAAGTGGGAATACATCAATATGGACATTGTTGTAGGTTTACCTCGGACTCAAAAGTCATATGATTCCATATCGCTGGTCGTGGATTGATTGACTAAGTCCACTCGCTTTATTCACGTCAAGTCTTCATATTTATAGCAGGATTATGCAAGAATCTTCCTAGATGAGATTGTTTTCCGCCATGGCATTCCATTATCCATCATATCGGATCGGGGTGCACAATTCACATCTAGATTTTAGAGGTTGTTCCAAAATAGGTTGGGTACTACGGTGAAGTTGAGCATTGCTTTTCATCCCCAGCGGATTCTCAAGCGGAGTGTACTATACAAACCCTTGAAGATATGCTTAGGGCGTGAATTATTAATTTTAGAGAGAATTGGGATAAACATTTACCTTTGGTTGAGTTTTCCTATAACAATAGTTTTAATTCATCCATTTCCATGGATCCCTATGAAGCCTTGTATTGTACGAGGTGTAGATCTCCTATTTTTTTGTTCGAAGTGGGTGAGACATCGCTTCTTGGTCCCAAGTTCATTTATAAGACTTTGTAAAAGGTTCATATCATAAGGAACCAGTTGCAAACGTCATAAAGTCCGCAACAATCTTATGCCTATCATAGGAGAAGGGATTTAGAGTTTGAAGAAGGTGATAAGGTGTATTTGAAAATTTCACCAATCAAACGGGCAGTTAGATTTGGCAAGAATGGGAAATTGAGTCCTCGTTATGTGAGTCCCTATGAAATCTTGCAAAGGGGTGGGAAGGTATCCTATGAATTTAAACATCCTAATGAATTTGTTTTGGTTCATCCAGTTTTCCATATTTCTTTGTTAAAAAAGTGTATCGGTGATCCCGAGTCCATTCTTCCTATTGAGGGTCTTGGTGTCAAGGATAACCTCCCTTGTGAGAAATTCCCTGTTCAAATTCTTGATAGGCAAGTGAAGAAGTGTGAGGAATAAAATAGTTGTTTCCGTAAAGGTATTATGGAAGAATAATCCAGTTGAGGTGTAATATGGGAGGCCAAGGCCGACATGAAGTCCCGTTACCTTATCTTTTTGATAATTAAGGCTACTCATTCTTTTTAATAATATATAATATGACTAGAATATAGGGTTTCTTGATTTTCGGATGAAGTATTGCAAATTATTCATTTTTGAAAACTTTACAGTGAAGTTACTGTAATATTTCTTTTGAAAACATGAAAGTTTGATTTTTGCGTGTTTCGATTTATGTTGTGCATTTTAATATGATGAGTCTTTATGAAATGATATGTAGCATGTGGTTAAGTTGAACTTTGTGCTAATTGACTCATGCAATGTATGTTGAGCTCATATGTGTTGTGAGAAGAAAATGTCTCGTGAGCCTTATGTATAGTAATATGAGTTTTGTAATTGCCATGTTGAAATGACATGGTTTATGTTTATTTGATATTGTTGATTTGTTGGGATACTAGTCTAGAGTTTATTCCATCCTTCAATAGAGTTTTGGTGTCTTTTTTGGACGAATGTTCCTACAGGGGGTAATGTAACACCTTGAAAATCCAAGATGTATCGGAAAGCCTAACATAGATGTCATAAGGTCTAAATAGTGTTTTTAAGTCAAGTTAATTTAATATAGTTCATTTACGAAGTTTAAGAACCAAAACATTCAAGAACGTCCATGACGTCCGAGAAGTTGGTTCAAAGGGGTGTTAGTGTGACTTAGCCTATTTGCGTAACTTTAAGAAGTTGGAAATATGAAAAAATTTGTGGAAGGGTTGGTAATAGGTGTTTGAGTTGTTTCATGGTTAAAACGTACTAGTACGGCTCCCCAAGGACTAACCAAGGGCCCTTGAGGAGGACACTTGTGTTGAAAGAAACAGGGCTTGGAAAGTGGGCATCTAGGGGAACACCTACGGTCCGTGTGTGGACCGCCTGCACAGTCTTTGAACTCATCGACAGAGTGCACTATGGAGGGTGAGAAAGCGTCGACTCACAGACGACCCGTCGTTCGGGGTCTCGTCTGTGAGGATCAAATTTCCTGCACCATTTAAGTTAGGTTCGTTTATTTAGTTAGGGGGTTAGGTGATTAATAATGGGTTTAAGGGACTCTAATAAAGTTTATTATGTCCCAATATAAATACCCCCAACCCTCATTAATCTAAAGACAACTCACAAATAACCTGTCTTCCTTCTCTCTTCTTTCTCTCTCTATTTGAACTCACCATTGGAGACTAGCAAGGATAAGGGTTTGGGGGTTGGCAAGAGACGAATTCACCATCAAATTATGGTAAAAATTTAAGGTATTAGATCTAATTAAACTTTAAGAATCTTTCCTCAAAGGTTTCCTTCAAAATGGATTTCAAAAGTTGAGATTTCTTATGGGTTTCGTCCAATTACGAAATTGAAGTTATTAATTGAGTTGTTGATGATTTCTTCAGGTTATATCGAATATATTTACATGTAATTTAACTTTTTTATGGTAATTTTTCATGGTTCGATTTAAATTGAAGAACATGATCCGCAATCCCTAACCCTAGATTGTGATCTTGACCTATATTGTATTGTGATCATTCAACTGACTTGATTATTGATTAGATTACTATCCTATGGTGTTATTATGAATAAATTAATATGAATTATAGGCCTATCATGCTTGTCCTTGATATTTGATTTAGGTTATGAAATTATATTGCGAATTTAGCCTATGTACCATGTCTTAAGTTATGACCTAGTGTTGAATTGTGTTATAGAGATGCAATTGGCCTTGTTATCTTAGTGGCTATCATTGTGTGATGAAGTTACTCCTCAAATTTGTTTGAGTAATTGTTTGATGGTAAGACCTTAATTATAGACCATGAAGAAGACTTGGTAAGTCTTAGAATCATTATATTTATTTCCAATTGTGATGTATTGTGGTTAAGTCATGATGTTACATTAGTGTATCCCTTATTCTAGGATGATAGGGTGGTATGATGTTGAATTTAAATGTCTTGACTATGTTGTGAGGTTGATTAAGGTGTATGTGATATAAGGATGGTTAAAAATATCAATGTGCCTTGATATGCTATGAAATGCTAATGTGTTAACCTCACTTATGTGAATTGTGATGAAAGGACTTATGCTCATACAATTATTATTGAGCTATTGATGATGATGATTATACAAGGGTTAGACCCTATGGCCTAAAGTAGGTTATGATTGATAATTAAAGGCTTAAAGACATTTCAAAAAGGGACTCTACCGTAGCACCGAGTGAACTAGATAGATAAGTGTCCCTTCCAAGATAATAAAGGTAAGAGCACTACATTGCTCTTGAGATTGGACATCATAATGCATGGTTCATAAAGAGGGTCCCAACTAAATCTATGTCGGTTAGGGCATGATGTTCCCAAAAGGTAAAATGAATTAAGGGACTTGAACTTTAACTTGGATAATCTAAGGGGTCTAGCTTAGTCTAGGTAGGGGTATGGTACTGTACCTAAACATTGCACTAGTTATCCTTGAGGGGTATCTTAGGAGGATGTTTCTATATATGTTTATGTTATGATGATATATGATATATATATATATGATGACTATGGCACATTGTTTATACTATATGTTAATTAGTTCACTTATGAGTATGTCGTAGGTTATAATGTTAGTATATGATGAAATATAAACCTAAATGTTATGTTATATAATGTTGGACATTGATCATGGTTTCTTGTTTAGGATACTTGATTGAGCAAGGTTATAGGACTTTGCTTGGTCATTGTACTTGTTGACAGTATAAGGATTCATGAGTAGTACCCTTGCTTATTATGATATGATTGACTCTTATTCATTCTTGTGATATTGTTCCTTGATGATAGGGTTGTAGTAAATCATGGTTTTGAAGCATGTTGGGATAGGTATTAGTTGTTAAGTTAGTAAGCATGTCTGGTTGATTTATATAACCTGCTTGGCTTTGCACTAGGTCCTTAAAGGGGTAAAATGACATGTTTTGACAAAAGTCCCTTTTTATCATGTTTTTCTTGTGTATGTGCATAAGGTTTCATGCTAAGTACAGGTTGAGTACTAACACCATTTTCTTCCCCTTTTCCCAACCATTTTAGGTTCCAGTCATTGAAGAGTTTGGAAGGCGACATTGTTGAAGGCTTGGATTCTTCATTTCATCCAAGTGGGGTAGGTCCTCAACTTCTGAGGGCAATGCCATCATCTAGCTTATAGACTTGTTATCAGCTTAAAGACTCTTTGATTTCTTTTCTTTTCAATTAAGTTCTATACTTTTGTATGACCTATATGTTGTCTTGTTGGACTGATGTGAGGGCTATGCATATATTGTGATAATCGTTTAGATAGTATGAGATGAGACAATTATTAATACTATTATATATATATATATATATATGTATGTATGTATGTATATATATATATATATATATATGTATGTATGTATGTATGTATGTATGTAGAGTTCTATGTAAACCTCCAAGTTGTGATAATGAATGTTTTAAATTTTTCCGCATTTTTCAACCTATGAATGTAATGACATAAGACTAAGAGACTAGCCTTAGTCCTTGAAAAGGACGACGACGCTGGTTACGTCTAGGGGGTAAACCCAGATGTGACAAAAGTAGAGTACCGCTTTTCATCCCCCAACAGATAGCCAGACAAACCTTATTATTCAAACCCTTGAATATATTCTTAGGGCTTGTATTATTTATTTTAAGGAAAATTGGGATAAACATTTGCCTTTTGTGGAGTTTGCATATCATAATAGTTTTCATTCATCCATTTCTATGGCTCGCTATTAAGTCTTGTATGGTAGGAGGTGTAGGTCTTCTATTATATGGTTTGAAGTGAGTGAGCCTTTGCTTCTTAGTCCCGATTTGGTTTATCAAACTTTGGAGAATGTTCATATCATAAGGAATTGCTTGCAAATGGCCTATAGTCGGCAAAAATCTTATGCCGATCATAGGAGAAGGGATTTGGAGTTTTAAAAAGGTGATAAGATGTATTCGATCATTTCACCAATGAAAGGGATGGTTAGATTTGGAAAGAAAGGGAAGTTGACTCCTCGTTATGTGAGTCACTATGGTATCTTGCAAAGGGTTGGTAAGGTTTCCTATGAATTCAAACTTCCTAGAGAATTGGCTTCGGTTCATCCTGTTTTCCATGTTTCCATGCTTAATAAGTATATTGGTGATCCCGAGTCTATGATTCCTATTGAGGGTCTTGGTTTCAAGGATAACCTCTCTTATGAGGAAGTTCTGGTTCAAATTCTTGATAGGCAAGTCAAGAATTTAAGAAACAAAGAGGTGGATTCCGTAAAGTTGTTATGGAAGAATCACCTAGTTGAGGGTGCAATATGAAAGTCCGAGGCCAACATGAAAGCCCTTTACCCTCATCTATTTGATAACTAAGGTTAGTAGTTATTACTTATAATGAAAATAATAAACAAAATTGAATTTGCTTTGATTTTTAGTGAAGTATTGCAAAAAGTGCATTTTTGACTCTTGCTTTACAGTGACTGGAACTTGAAGTTTAAATTTTGCTCTTTATCCTGTTTTGAGTTATGTTGGTCATTTTTATATGATGAGTCTTTATGAAATAATATGTAGCATGTTGTTAAGTTGAACTTTTCTAATTGATTCATGTAATGCATTTTGAGCTCATGTGAGTTGTGAGAAGGAAATGTGTCATAATGAAGTTTTTGAGCCTTATGTGAGGTAATTGATGTTCTGAAATTTCCTTGTTGAAATTATATGATTTATGTTGTTTTTAAATTGTTGATTGGTTGGGCTGCTAGTCTTGAGTCTATTCCTTCATTCAAAGGAATTTAATGTCATTCGGGGACAAATGTTCCTAAGGAGGGGATAATGTAACACTCCAAAAAACCAAGACGAGTCTTAAAGCCTAGCATAGGTACCATGGGATGTAATCACTGTTTTAAGACCTATTTTAATTGATATAGGTCCAAGGGGTACTATCGTTCCATAGCCTATTTAACTAGGTTTTAGGAGTCAGAAACTCATGAAATTAGGTGAGAGGGTGTATAACATGTGTTTAAGGTTATTCGTGGCCGAAAAATCTAGGTACGACTACGAAAGGACCATCCAAGGTCCCTTGAGGAGGACGATTGCAAGTTGATGTCAATATTGTCTAGGCAGTGTGCATCGACGAGATGTAGGCGAGGATCTGTGTATGGATCGACGGGGCATAATTGCCAACAGTCGAACAAAACATTGAAAAATGGAGGAAGCCCGTACCTTCACTAGTCTTTGACTGAGATTACGGTTGTGCAACACGGAGGCTGGCCTGCCCGTCAATGGACCAACAATCCGTCGATCGTGGTCTCATCGATGGGGTCTGCAACTTTTCTGCATGTTTAAAATTAACTTCATTAAAATAATTAAGGGGTTTTGGGGTTATTTAGGGATTAAAGGAGTATTAATAAACTAATTTTTAACCCCCCATATAAAGACCCCAACCCTCAATAATCTAAACACAATTCACAAAATAAACTCTCTTCCTTCTCTCTTATCTCTCTCTCAATTTGAAGACACCATTGAAGACAATATAGGGGAAGGTTTTAGGGGCTGCAAAAGGACAATTTAACCATAAAATCTTCATAAAACGTTGAGTTATGGGATATAATTACCTTTTAAGACTCTTTCCTCAAAGGGGTCCTTCACAATGGTTTTTAAAAGTTGGGTTTTCAGGTGGGTTTATTCAATTACGAATTTCATGTTATAAACTGAGTTATTTATGGTTTCTTTAGGATATAATGGATAAATTGACATGTATTTTAATTTGATTATGATCAACTGTGATAGTTTGATTCAATTTGAAGAATATGATACTCAACCCTATGCTTGATCTTGATGTGAATTTGATTGTGATTGATTTAATTGACTTGATTATTAGTTAAATCACTATTAGATGTTGTTGTTACACAAATCATGAACAAATTAATATGAATTGTAGTCTTCCATACTAGTACTTGATAAGTGATCTAGGCTATGAGAATTGACCTAATTATCTTGTCTTAAGCTTTGAGTTAGTATTTAATTATTGTGTAGTGGTTTTTATAGCCTTGTTATCATGTTGGTTATTCAATAATGTTGATGTTATGACCTAGTTGGGTTTAATTATGGGTTGATGGTGAGACCCTTATGATGAACTATGAAGGAGACTTGGTAACTCTTGTAATCGCTATTACTTACTTCACTTTGTGGTTAATTGCGAATGGGCCATCACGATTATGTTAGAGAATGCCTTATTCAGGATTGATAAGGTGGGATTATGTTGAATTTAAATTTCTTGATTATGGTTGTGAGGTTGGTTAAGATGTAAATGCTATGAGGATGTTGGTGTATATCAATGTGCCTTACTATGAGTGATATGTAATGTGTTAACCTCACCTATTTGAATTATGATCAAAGGACTTATACTCATTCAATTCATATTGAGCTATTGATAATGATGAATATACAAGGGGTAGACCCTATGACCTAAACTAAGCTATAATTGATAATTAAAGTCTTAAAGACATTTAAAAAACAGACTCTAGCTTAGCATCGAGCGAACTAGATGGAGGAGTGTCCCTTCCCACATAGGGAAGGTAGGAGCACTCAATTACTCTTGAGATTGGAGACTACAATGCATGGAGAATAAATAGGGTCCAACTATATCTTTTAGTTCTTGATGTATGTTTCCCCAAAAGGAATACGAGCTAGTGGAGTCACGTAGTTTCTATATTTTATGTTTTGGTACTACCTTGGCAAGTAGTCTGCCTTCATTTGGTGTAGGGTTTTACGGCACCAGATTTCACACTAGCTCATGTGGTCTATGTATGTTAGAGAAAGATGTTCCCAAAAGGTAAAATGAAATAAAGAATTGAACTCTAACTAGGATAACCTAAGGGGTCGAGCTTAGCCTAGGTTGGGGTATGGAACTCTACCAAAGCATTGCACTAGTTAGCCTTTAGGGGAGTCGTAGGAGGATGTTCTTTTGTATGTTTATGTCTATGATGATTTACGATATGTGTATGAAGGACATGCACATTGTTGATACTATATATTAACTAGTTCAATTATGAGTACGTGTTGATTTATATTGTTAAATTAGGACGAAATGTATCACTAAATGTCATGTTATGTGAAGTAGGGTCCTATTAATGATTCTTGTTGGGTTACTTGGTTGGGTAGGTTATGGGGATTTTTCTTGGTCATTGCACTCGTTAACTTGATAGTGGTTCATGGGTTGTTGTCTTGCTTTGCTATTATGAAATGTACTCTTATTCATGCTTATTGTTTAAAATGACTTAGATGTAGAGTTACTTGAACATATATCTATTTGTATAGTGGGAATGTTTGGTTGGACTAGACTTGATGTTGTGGTATTGTGATGATCATGTCTATGAATTAATAAATGTGACTTGGGTGGTTTTGTTGAATATGCATATAAGTTTTAAAGAAAAATGCATACTCATAGTGTCCTTTTCTTAGCATGTTTTATCAATATATGTGCATATTGTCTCACAATTAGTACATGTGGAGTACTAACATAATTTTCTTCCTATTTCCAAAACATTTTAGGTTCCGGTCATTGAAGGCTCATTGAAGACGACTTGAAGAAGGATTGAATATTCTCTATCATCCATTTTGGTAGGTCCTCACTTTCTGTGGGCGATGCCAATATCTTGCGTATGAAGTTGCTTTGTTTTTCTAATACTTTTATGTTCATTCCACTTTCATTTGAGTACAATTTGTATAAGACTATACGTGGTTTCTTTACATTGATGTAGGGCTATTCCCAATTTGTTATGATCATTTAGATGGTATGAGATGAGACTATCTTTCTATCTTATACATATGTATGTGCAATAAAAGTAGAAGGATATGTAACCTTCCTATACGAAGGGTCTATGTTTACTCAATACGACTATATTACGTGTATGTAGAGGTCTATGTAACCATCCTTGTAGATGTTATGAAAAGTCTTGATTTTTCCGCAAATTTCAACCTATGAATGTAATAAGATGAGACTAGGAGGCTAGTCTTAGTCCTTAAAGAGGACGACGACATTGGTTATGTCTAGTGGGTAAACCCAAAAGTGACAACTTCCAAAAAAGAAACTTGGATTTCTTAAAGTAAGCCACCCGACTTTTGGTGTTTGGCTTTCACTTGTTGACACTTTGCAACAAATTCTGCTATGTTCTTTTTCAAGTCTTCCCACTAATACACTTCCCTAAGGTCATGATACATCTTAGTCGAAACCGGATGAATGGAGAAACAGGACCTATGAGATTCCTCAAGAATCAGGCTACTCAAACCATCTACATTGGGGACACACAAACTTCCTTGATACCTCAAGACACCATCCCCCCAAAGGGGAATAATTCATTCAGATTGCCAAGAACCGATTCCTTCAACTCCATCAATGGTTTATCAAGGTGTTGTTTGGACTTCACCTCAACAACCAATGATGACTCAGAGTTATGATTGACCATAAAAACACCATTTGGAGAATCTTCCAACCTAACACCTAAATCTAGCTAACCTATCAACATATTTCACTAGGTCTTTCATGGCTTCCTCTACATGAGACACACTACCCATGATCATATGACTTAGAGAATCTGCAACCACATTGGCCTTGCTAGGGTGATAGAGAAAACTCATGTCGTAATCTTTCAACAATTCCAACCACCTTGTTTGTCAAAGATTTAACATTTTTTGAGTGAAGACATATTGTAAACTCTTGTGGTTGGTATACACATCAACATGAACACCATACAATTAATGTCTCCATATTTTCATAGCAAATACTACGTCGCCAACTCAAGATCATTAGTTGGATAGTTTCTTTCATACACGTTAAGTTGACTAGAAGCATAGGCTACTACTTTCCCATGTTTTATAAGCACCTGCACAAAACCCACACGGGATGCATCACAATATCCAAGGAAACCCTTGGTACCCTCCAATAAAGTCAACACCGGAACGGAAGTAAGCCTGTCTATAGAGATTTGCAAGCTTCTATCACATTCCTCCGACCATTCAAATTTCTTAATCTTTGGGTCAAAGTAGTAAAAGGAGATGTAATGGACCCAAAACCATCCCCAAACCTGTCACGACCGATGTCTAGATCATAGCCAAAACCATCATTTTTGACCTATCAGAAGTCGCAAGCAAGCCTACATACATCATCGTTACATCATCTAGGTTAATTTTAGCGGAAAATTTGAAATTTTTCTTTACTTATATTTCATATTGACAAACATTAAACTCAAATAACACTATCTACATAAACTCGTAAGCGTTCACCACAACCACCTATTATCAAGATAATCAAATGAAAGACATAGTCAATATCTGTATAAAATATAGAGTTGCCAAGATGGCACGAATATAATATCTGAAAATAACTGGGAGAGAAACACTAGTTGAACATACTCCACTACCTAATGTCTACGTTTAATACTAGAATAAAATAGTAAGCATCCTCGAAAGCATGAGGGCCTCCAAAATCTGGATGAATGCTCCACATCCGGATAACTTTAGCGTCGATTCGTTAGTTCTAGCGTCCATTTGCACCTGCACCTAAAAGTAAAGAGTTGTATGGGATTAGTACACACTTGTACTAACTATGGGTATATGCATGCACACACCAAGGACATGCATGATTAAGAATAGCTCTCTCCTAACAATATGAATTAAGGAAAGTCTAGTCAATGGACTTGCCAAATTTTTATTAGGAAAGTCATGCTATGAAAGTAACATGCATCACCATACGTATCATATTGCACATAGCACATAACATATTGCATATAGCACATAACATATTGCACATAAAACATAACATATTGCATATAGCACATAACATATTTCATATCATTCATTCATATTCCATAAGACCTTAGAATTATGGACTTGACATTAGGACATCCCAAAATGAGGGCTCAACATATGGGACCTCAACTAGGGATCCATTTTTAGCAAACATAGAGTCCGCTTCATTCCTTCATACATACTTCATTTTCATTTGTTCATAAGATAGCGTAAACACCAGTTATACATAAGATGTAGTTTAAGGCATTCATCGTGTTCGCTGTGCATTAACCAAGAATGACCTAGTGTCATTACTTAAGTCTAGCTCACTTCGTGATTATCCTATCCTAACACCTTCGGTATTGTTCATTTGATTATGTGCATTACTTGAGGATGACCTCATTCTTTCTTTGGGAACATTAACCTTAACAAACATAGATCATGTGAGCATCATGAAATCCAGTTTTTAACCCCACACTGAAAAGAGGTGGAATCATCAGCCAAAGTGAACCAACACATGCTAGCGTATATAAGGAGTCAAACCTTGGTAGAACTCTATATTTGCAGTATAGGTTCAAAGACTAGGTGATATAAGGAGATCCATACCCGTCTATACGGTCAATTTCATCTAATGAAAAATACACGAATCTCTACCTTCCCGAAAGAAGGAATCGCAACTCATAGCAAGCCTATTGGTACTTAATATAAAGTTCCATTTCATTCATCTCATACATCATAGAAGCTGACTACTAGCATGAGGGCATCATAGCTCATTAGATGATTTTTAATCTCATCATTAGTATTCAGTATGCATTAACTTTTAATACTTTCATTAGAGTGTTCATAGAGACTATTCTCTTCATTAACATTACACTCTCATATGCGAGTATGTTTAGGTAACATTTACATAGGCTCATTTGAGATTGCTCTCATGTTTCACATTGGCCTCTTATCATGTTGTCACAACATCCACTAGTCTTAGCACATTTTCCAATCATAATTACTCACCCCTCTTTACGTGAATGTTCATTTTATCACATTCCAATGTAATTGGCCTTTTAGTGTGTTTCACACTCTTACTTAACCCTTTTGGGGTCTAATCATTCCTCACGTAACATCTTAGGTTCACTTTAGAACGTATGCTGGACTTATGAGTCCACACACAAAGGCCATGAGACTTCATTCATAATTATTTAAGTGATTCTTTATGCTCAAGATTATGTGATACAAGACTTATGCATCTTGTAATTATGCCAAATTCTGAATTTGATTCCTATAGGCAACATTCAATAAATATTTAATCACGTAGTACTTATGTGTCAATGCGAATTTTGTCAAGGGAACCTGGTTTCGAATCCCTTGAACAACACTTAGCCATTCCTAAATTTTAACTATCGTGTCACTCGACTTGGGGATCCAGGTTCGATCCCCATTGCTCAAATTAATATATTTTTTCACATTTCATTTTGGCAATTGCTTAGGGGAGTGGGGTTGATTCCCCACGACCCCATACATTTCCCTTAATAAATTTTTCCCCGTCTTATCTACTCATTTTCACTACTGGTCGAGGGGTTGTGGGAACGATTCCCCATAACACCCTTTTTTCATTTATTTTCCTTTTCTCCTTCGCTACCTACCTAGAGGAAGTGGGTTCGAATCCCACTCCTCCCATTTATTTATTTACGTTTTAAGTAGAAAAGTCCAGTTAATGTCACACGAGTTAAAATCCCATGCGCCTCACTTCTTTTTAATTACATGCTTGGGGGATCTTCCTTGTCGTGGGATCGAAACCCCATAGTAACATATTTTTTTCCTTTTTCTGCCTAATTTCACTTGAACCCTAGCCCCAATTCGAGCACAAGTTAGCACACATCTTTTAATTTATTTTTAAATGTATGCATTAGTGAGGTCTTGGGTTCGATCCCTGCAGACCTCACCTACTTTATTTTAATGTTTAGATGCCCAAAATATCATGAAACCATATGTAGTAGATTTCCAGATTCTGGAACTTTGTTGAACGTTTTTATGCAGTATTTTACAGGTCATTTTAGCACCTCTTTCTTAGTCGTTCGTTAGGGTTCTTAAGACAAGTTAGGGGTACGATTTGGTCATTTGTTTTAACTAATATTTATAGCATTTCAACAATGTGAACATATCGATTTAATAACACTAATTGCACATAAAACACGAGTGATCTCTATGCTATTTACATGCTCAAACAGAGACTCAAAGTCATGGTCATAATCTTACACACATACATAAGTGTCTACATTCATAATTCCGAAAGACATAAAATGTAAGAACATAATCATGAACACATACCCGAAATGGGATCATCACCACAAACACAGTATCCCTAAATTCTACCAGCAAGCATACCCAACCCAAGATCATAGGGAGCTAGTGAAAGGGACATGCAATGGGGAACAACCCTAGTTTTGGAGTAGATTCATCCGAGTCTTAAAGGTCTCTTGGGAAAGGGACCAAGAGGGAAGAAAAACCATACATGAAGTTGTTCAAAAGTGATTTAACGTGCTTCCTATTTCCCCATTAAGCCAATGCCTCACCACCGAAACCACAAGCTAAATCAGTCGAGAAATGGATTTTTACTTTTCGTTTTTAAGCTTGTTTTGCGTTATCTTTTTTTTTAGTTGAGTGTTCATGTTCTTGATGATATTTGTGTTTTCCTTTTTGGTTCTATTCGTTCTCTTGTTTTACAGAGAGATGAGTGTTAACGTGAGAGACAGATGGTGAGAAATGTGTGGGTGTGTTAGCTTAGGATTAGGAGATTAAGGATAGACTTAGTCAGTTTAGGATTTATTATTTTAATTAATAAATGAAATTCTATTTTTTTCGTTTTTCTAAAATCAGGAATTAAATATTAATTAGTTAAATTAATTCACCAAATAAAATAATCAAATTAAATCATTGCTCCCTCCTTGGTTCGAACCCGGGTGGCGCAAGATTTCACTCAAAGGGCCAATTTTTGCCTTTTCTACCCAAATTGCCCCTCCACAATTTTAATTGAATGATAAATCAAATAATTAGGGTAATTACAATACTACCCTTAGCCTGGAAAAAGTCCATTTTACCCCTAGCCCCTCCAAAATTAAGATAACCCCTTTTTATGTTCGGTTAAGACTTATCCGTGTAAATCTTCATATTCGGTTGCCCAACATGGCTTGACCCAACCTTTCCTAGCTCAACTACCTCACCAAGTTGGTTGGCTTGGCTATAGAAAGGTTTTAAAGGTCTGGTTCTATGTGCATCAATCCGTGTGAATCCGGTCGAATCGTAGGCATGCTAGACACATTAAGCATTACATAGCATAGCCATTTTCTTAGGGTTGCTACAAAACCTCAAATAATAACCCACTAGACCCAAGAAACTCCTAATGTCTGTTGGAGTCAATGGTTTAGGACAATTCTTGAGAACTTCGATTTTTCTGGGATCAACCTCGAGTCCCTCATTAGAGATGATATGACCAAGAAACGCCACCGACCTCAACCAACACTCACATATGCTATACATGGAAAATATTTGGTTCTCCTTAATAACTTGTAACACCACCCTCAAATGGTCCATGTGATCACCCTGATTTTTTAAAAATACCAAGATGTCGTTAATGAAGACAATGACAAATTGAATATAGGTAACTTCGAAATACCCTATTCATGAGATGCCTAAACGCTGCCGGAGTATTAGTGAGACCAAAGGACAGTACTAAGAACTCATAGTGATCATATCTAGTCTGAAATTCCCTTTTTTGTATATCCTCACCTTTCAACCGAAGTTGATGATACCCCGATCTCAAGTCAATCTTAGAAAAGTATCTTTCCCCTTGGAGTTGATCGAAAAATTCGTATATCCGAGGGAGTGGATACTTGTTCTTAATATTGAGTTTATTTAGTTGACGATTATCAATGGACATCATAAGGGACCCATTTTTCTTCTTTACAAACAAAATTGGAGCACCTCATGGAGAAATACTACGTCTTATGAAGACTTTGTCTAGTTAATCTTTTAGTTGAGCCTTCAACTCTTTCAATTAGGCCGAAGCCATCCGATAAAGAGCAATTGAAATGGATTTGTATTCGGTAACAAGTTCATACAAAAATCAATTTCCCGTTAAGGAGGAATACCGAGAAGATCATTCAGAAAGACCTCCTGAAATTCCCTTACTATGGGGACCGACTCTATGGGAGGAATTTCAGAGTCTAAATCTTGGACTCTTACTATGTGGTATAAACATCCTTTAAAAATCATTCTACAATCTTTCAAACAAGAAATGATACGACCTCTAGGAATAGAATTTCCACCTTTCCACTCTAATACAGGATCATTTGGAAAGTTGAACTTTACCACACTTGTTCTACGATCTATAGAGGCAAAGCAAGCATGTACCAATCCATACCTAATATGACATCGAAATCAACCATATAAAGTTCTACTAGTTCATAATAAGTAACTCTATTGGGAAACATTATAGTAAAATTTCTATATACTCTTTTTGCAACTACCGACTCATCTACCGAGGAAGTTACTATGAAGGGTTCATTTAGAATATAGGGAAAAATCTCAAACTTCTTTGCTATCAAGGGAGTAATAAAATGTAACACTTTGAAAAGTCAAGACCTAATCTAGAGCCTAACATGAGTGTACAAAGGTTTAAATACAGTTTATGAACTATAATAATGTTTATAATTCATCGATGAAGTTTTAGAGCCAAGACGTCAAAGGACGTCCATGACATCCGGAAACTAGCCTAATTGAACTTACTGACGTCGCTATGTTTGGGGATAGTTTCCGAGTGTCAAATTAAGTTTTAAACTAATAAAAGTACTTTGGTTGGGTATAGTTTAGTATAGAGGGTCTATACGTCCAATAATGACGCCCCAATGACCACCCAAAGGGTCTGGAAGAGGATCCAAACTTGGGTGGGCAGGCTGCCAAAGCAGCCTATGAAATTCAAGAATCAGCGGGATGCTGCGTGAAGTGCAGCCCACAAAAATCTCACTTTCCCTAAAGCATTTTCTGGGAAATAAAATGTGTGTTGGCCCCGTAAAGTAGAGCGACTTCCCAAATTTAGTAAAATTGTATTTTTGACATTTAGACTTCACATAAAAGACCAATTTAAGTGAGGGGTGTTTTGGGTAATTTAGGGGGTGATTATATATAGCTTAAGTGTCATTTTAAAGTCATTTATCAGTCACCCAAACCCAATTCCCAAAAATATCCCGAAAGCTCTCACCTCTGTCTACCTTTTCTCTCTCCAAATTCCTCCATGAAGAACGAACAAAGCCTAAAAAAGATGGTCAATTTCTCTTGGATTACACTTCAATTTCGTGGATTTATATTCATTAAGGAATGCGTTCTTCATTCTTGGGATTCCTTCCCCATAGAGGTCCTCTCAATTTTGATTTCAAAATAACCAATTCTATGGGGTTTTCCAATTCTAACGGGTTTTCTTCTACACTTCAAAATGATAATGGATTGTGATTTCCTATTACTAATTGAGTATACATTTTCGATATATAGATGTTAATTGATGCAATTTAATATTGGTCATGTTCCCTTCCCCAATTTCCCTAAATCATAGATCTTGGTCATTAATTGATGGGAATTGAAGAATGATTTGATTATTAGACTTTTTCTTATCTATTCTATTTCATGTATGGATTGACTAGGGTAATGTATTGTTTGAATTGGATCTAATTATTGATAAATTCATAATGAACCCTAATTCCCCTAACCCTTAGTTATCAATTGATTGGATAGTGATGATGCAATTGACCTAGTTCCTGTATTGATTACTATTGATTGATGTTACTACACCTATTGTTGGATTTCATTGGTTGGTTGATTGTAAGATTATGATGATTGATATTTAAGGATATTGAGTAAGTCTTTATGATCCAAACCATAACTTCAATTTGATTTCTTGTAATTGATTATGTAGTGCAATGAAGCATGAATTGTGATTAGTCCAAGTAAGTGATGGTATGATGTTGAATTGAAATGCCTTGTCTATGTGATTATGAGATATTGTTTAAGATGAAATAGTATAAGGTTGGTTATGAAGTAACTATGTGCCTTATTATGACATGATGATGATGTTATGCTAATCTCATATATGAGGGTTGCCATGAAAAGATATTCTCATGCAATTATAATGAGTTAATGACAATGACTATACAAGGTATTAGACCATATGACATAAAATAAGTTATGAATGAAAAAGAAAGACATTTGAAAAGGGACGTTAGCTTAGCACCGGGTGATCTTGTAGATGAGGGGTGACACCATCTCAAAGAGGAAAGGTGTAACGACTCGAAGTACACCCTAGTCATTAACGTCGTCGTCGTCCTCTATGAGGAATAAGACAAGCCCTTAGCATTCGTCATAGCACATCATAGGTAAAAAATATAGGAAAATTAAAACTTTTGCTTATATAGCAAGGATGTTTACATAGACCTCTACATAGGAAGCGTACATAGGATTCTCGCATAAACAACATACATCATATAGGAATTTATTCTAATACTTTGTCTCACATGAAACCACCTAAAGAAAGATTTACAATGGTTTGGGCATAGACCTTACTCTATTACAATATGTCATATACGCTACAATGAAAGTCTCAACATGAAAATGGAATAATTATCTCAAAACATAGACAAAACTAATGAGGCTTGATGAGTTGCTTTATCCTCGTAAGTCATGAGGACTCACCCTTTGACTTAGGAAAGAGCAAATTCTTATTCTTCAATGATCACGAATCTCCTTTATAGACCGAACCTAAAATGTTTGGGGAAAAAGGGAGAAAATATGGTTAGTACAAACCACGTGTACTAAGTATGACTCCTACGGACAAAATCATCAATGCATGAGAAAAGGACGATTTTGTCGAAATCACGATTCCTATCGATTTGTCTCCACATGCATATAAAAGAAGCAAAATAAGTCAATTCGACATAATAGCAATACAATATGTAGATCAACCAAACAATACTTGTGCATTGCTAAAAATAGAACCCTATAATCCCATCCAAGGCTAAGTATTATATTAATAAACCCACTTCCTGCTTACAACATATTCTCTGTAAAACCCTAAAAATTGATATGCTATGTAATGCTTAATGTGTTTAGAATGCCTACAATTAGACTGGGTTCAAAAAGGTTGATGCGCGTAGAACCAGACCTCTGAACCCTTACAACTGCAAAGCCGACTAACTTAGGGAGTTTCTTGAGCTCGGAAAGGTTGGGTCCAGCCACGTAGGGCTCCCAAATATGAAAATTTACCTGGATGACTCTTTTCCGAACTTAAAAAGGGGAAATCTTAAGTTTGGAGGGTCCAGAGGTAAAATGGTCTTTTTCCAGGCTAAGGGTAGCATTGTAATTACCCTAAATATATAATTAGTAATTTAATTAATAATGTGGAGGGGTATTTTAGGGAGAGAGGGCCGAAAAAATTTGCTCTTAGAGTGAAGTCTTGCTCCACCCAGGTTTGAACCTAGGTGGAAGCAATGAATTTATTTTGTTTTAATTTAAGTTTGTAAAATAATGTAATTAATTAATATTTATTATTTATTAGCTGATTTAAAATAAAAGGGAACTCAGATTTTTTCTCATTTAATAAAAACCTTATTTGACTAAGTTCTAAACTAGACTCCTAAGCCTAATAAAACTCTCACTCTCTCACGTCTATCTCACATTCACGTTCAATATCTCTTCACCCATTCACATTTCTCTTAGTCAAATAAAATTTAATAATAGAAAATTTACCGTGGTTCTTCACACTTGAAGAACTCACACGAAAATATAAGAAAAACAAACGTTAATCAATCACGTAGGCAAAGAGAAGGTTTTCCGTCGAGTGGGGTGTTGAACTTTCGGTGTTGGACTTGTTTTTGGACAATTTTTTGGGCAGAAAGTCGAGGTTTGAACGCCACAAAGGTATGGGTTCTCTTCTCTGTTGGTCCCTTTCCCAAGAGGCCCCTAAGGTTCAGCATATTCAATACGAAAACTAGGGTTTTTCCCCGTTGCATATCCTGTCACTAGCTATCAATGATTCAAAGGTTAGATATTTTTGCTGGTAGATATTAGGTGTGTTTTGTGTTTTTGTGATGAATATGTTCATGTATGTGTGTGTGAAATCTTATGGAGGATCACCTATGTCATTCGAAACTATGTATACGTGTGTGCAATGTGAACCATGATTATGTGCCTCGGGTTTAAGGCTCTAAAATTTGATGTTAGTTATTTGTATTTCATGTACACATGTTTATTTAAATCGTGATGTTCATAATTGATATAAACATACTGATTTGAGTCCATTTCTTTATCGAATGAAATCTTGAAAATGCACGTAAAGAACTCACTAAAAACTACTTAAAACGTCTAAACAGTTAACGTTAAAGATGTGAGAAAATAGGCTGCAAAAATTTCCAGAATCTTTTTAATGAGTTTCGGGGGGTTTTCATGTGGGATTCGAACACAGAAAAAGGGAATGTGACATGTGGGATTCGAACCCATGACCTTTGCCGGAAAATGAATTATGAAAATAAGAAATGAGAGGAGTGGAATTCGAAACCAGCACCTCTTAGTCAACTTAAGAAAATTAAAAGAAAAATAAAGGGTGAGGCACATGGGAATCGAACCCACGACCTCTAGGGAGAACCAAGGGAAATTAAGGAGAAGAAATTAAAGTGGGGCTGTGGGGGTTCGAACCACAACCCCTCGACCAAAGGAGAGAAATTAAAATAATTGGAAACTAAAAGTAAATGAGGATGTAGGGGTTCGATCCAACATCCTCTCTATCCCATTGAGCGAAAAATGAAGAGAACAATTAAGGGAAAAATAAAATGAAGGCGTTGGGGCTCGATTTTGGGTCCCCAAGCCGCATGTATCAAATTAAAATGAATAATAAAATGTAATTGTGGTCCAAGGGAATCAAATCGGGTTCCCCTGTCCAAATCACGTATTGATACATACCTCATACGTGAATAAATGTTCAAAGTAATTCTGCCCACACAGATCGAAATCGAGATCTTGGAATACATACAAGATGCATAAGTCTTGTACCACATTATCTTAGGAAGATATGAATCACTTAAAAGAACTATGAATGAAGCCTCATGGCTTGTATGTATAGACCTGTAAGTCTAGCATACGTTTAAAAATCAATGAACCTAATATGTATGTAAAGAAATGATGAAATGAACAATGAAATGATAAAATGAATGATGAAATGATGAATGAACAATGAAATGATGAAATGGACAATGAAATAATGAAATCCTAGAAGAGTTAAGTAAGAGTGTGAAATACACTAAATGGCCAAGTGCATTGGGATATGATGAAATGAACATTCATGTAAAAAAGGGGTGAGTAATTATGAAAGTAAAATGTGCTAATCTTAATGAATGTTGTGACAACATGATATGAGGTTAATGTAAAAGATTAGAGCAATCTCAAATGAGCCTAAGTAAATGTTACCAAAACATACTCACCGCTGAGAGTGTAAAGTTAATGAAGAGACTAGTCTCTATGAACACTCTAATGAAAGTATTGAGATCAATATACACTTAATACTAATAATGATATGAGAAATCATCAATTGATCTACGATGTCCTCATACTAGAATCCAACTTCGATGACGTATGAGTTGAATGTAATGGAACTTTATACTGAGCACTGATAGACTAGCTATGAGCGGTGATGCCTTCTTTCGGGAAGGACGAAGGTTCAAGTAACTTTTATGAGATGAGACTGTCTGGCATGTCTGGTATAGGTCTCCTTATATCTCGTAGTCTTTGAACCTATACTGCGAATATAGGGATTTGGCGAGGTTTAATTTCATGTACGCTAGCATGTTTTGGGTAACTTTGGCTTGTGATTCGACCTATTTTTTGTGTGCAGGAGACACTAGATTTCATGATTTTCACATGATCTATGTTACTTAAAGTTAAAGTTCTCAATGAATGAATGAGGTCAGCCTCAAATGATGCACACAATGAAATGAATGATACCAAAGGTATCAGGATAGGATGATCAAGAGGTGAGCTAGACTTAAATAATGACATTAGGTCATTCTTAATCATTTCCAAGCGAACCCGATGAAAGTCTTAAACTACATCCTAGGTATACCTGGTGTTTACACTAGCTTATTAAAGAAATGAAATGAAGTATGTATCATTGAATTAAGTAGACTCTGTGTTTGCTAAAGAAGGCTCCCTAGTTGAGGTCCCATATGTTGAGCCCTTATTTTGGGAAGTCTTAATGTCAGGTTCATGATACGAAGGTCTCATAGCATATGAATAAATGATATGAAATATGTAATGTGCTATGTGTAAGATGTTATGTGCTCTGTGCAATATGATCAGTATGATAATGCATGTTACTCTCATGGCATGACTTCGCTAATCTAAATTTTGAAAGCTCACTCACTTTTCTAATCCAAATTTGGAAAGCTCACTAACATTCCGAATAACAATTTGGCAAGTCCACTATCTTGACTTTCCATAATCATGTTGTTAGGAAAGAGATATTATTACTCATGTATGTCCTTGGTGTGTGCTTGCATATACCCATACATAGTACAAGTGTGTACTAGTACCATACAACTCTATATTTTTAGGTGCAGGCACAGGTGGACATTAGAGTTTACAGGTTGACGTTGCAGCTATCCGGACGTGGAGCTTTCATCTAGACTTGATAGGCCCTCATGCTTTAGAAGATGTATACCGTTATTATCTAGCTTAGATGTAGACTTTAGCTAGTGGAGAATGTTCCACTAGTGTTTCTTTCCACTTTCATTTCAGACTTTGTATTGGTGCCGTTTTGGCATGAATACGTTTGATGCAATTATGAAATGTTTATTTTATTTGATTATCTCTATATTAGATGGTTGATTTGTGAACGCCTATGATGTTAAGTTTAAAATGTTTAGCATGAAATAAGAAACCAAAAAGTTCAAATTTTCCGCTAAAATTAACCTAGATGAAGTAAGAATAACGTATGTAGGCTTGTCTGCGACCTCTTAAAGGTGAATGAAGCCGGTCTCATCTGGGGTCTAGATTCCGGTTGTGACAAAGTTGGTATCAGAGAATTAGGTTTTATTCCGTGGATAATAAGTTCACGTCAACCACATTGAGTAGTTTCTAAGTCATAGTAGTGAAGTGCACCACTATCCTAAACTAGAGACTACATGATTCGTAGGAAAATTCCCTTCTTCTGATCTCATCATTCTTTTTCCTAGTGTCTGATTTCTTGATGTTATGAGCTTGTCTAACATCAATCCTTGTTGTTTTTACAGAGAATGAATACCAAGATAACCATATGATAGAGGAGAGGAGGAGCAGTTGTTGGGGACAATTAGGTTTTACCCCAGGCTCTAGCTTAAGGACTAGCTATGCCGGTTAACCCTACTGGGTTGACTGATGCAACGGTGTGGGCATCTCTGGCCTAGATTGCACAAGCCAACACTATTCAGGCCAAGGCCATGACTAACCAGATCAACGTCAGAATGTTCAAAGGGAGAACCCACCGGTTCATATTATGGCTGACAGGCTATGAGACTTCACGAGGATGAATTCACTTATTTTCAGACGGTCCAAGACATCAGAAGATCCCCAGGAATTTGTGGATGAGGTACAAAAGATTTCGGTTGCCATAAGGGCCATGGGAGTTGGCTTCCTGTCAGCTTAAGTATGTTGCACACACTTGGTGCAAGATGTGGTAGGATAGTCGAGCTTTGGGCGGAGTTCCAGACACTTGGGAGTTATTTAAGAAAGACATCGTAGAGATATTCTTTCCTTGAGGGATGAGGGAGGCCAAGGTTGAAGTGATTATAAACCTTAAGCATGGATCCATGACAGTCAGAGAGTATTCCCTGAAGTTTGTTAAACTATCAAGGTATGCTACTTCCCTTGTATCGAGCCGCATATATGAGATGAGCAGGTTTCTCATAGTAATCAATTGAGATTTGGAGGAGGAGTGTCAGTGTGCGATGCTCCACAATAACATGGACCTCTCCAGGTTGATGGTGCTTGTCTAGCAGGTAGAGGACAGCCGCAAGAAGAGGAACATGCGTGATGCTAGGAGGCCTAAGCCTCAATATCAGGCAGGTCTCAACCATGGAGGCAACAAAAATACTTTTTGCGTCCGATAGCAGCCTAGTTTCAAAAAAGAGCAATAGAGTTCAGGGAACTCTAAATCTCAAAGGAGTACAACACCTAGAGGAGGAAGACTCGATCCCAGGAAGGGCAATGGAGGTGAGATGCAGCGTCCCAGGAAGGACTGTGCTAAGTGTGGTCGTGCCCATAGTAGAGAGTGCAGACAGGGCACTAATGCCTGCTTCAGTCGCGATAAGAACGGGCACATAGTGAAGGACTGCCCACAGAAATGAGGTAAGGACGGAGGTAATGCTCAGCCAGGCCTAATCGAAAGGATGCAGCAGCAGTCGAGCCTCCTAATAGGAACATGTTTTATGCCCTTAAGGACAGGAGAAGTCTGATGATGTGGTCACATGTATGCTGCAAGTATTCTCAAATTCTGTTTATGCTTTACTTGATCCAGGGTCTACGCTTTCCTTTCTAACTTCTTTGCTTGCTCTCACATTGGAGATATTGCCTAAAGTTCTAGATGATCCTATAGTTGTTAGTACACCTTTAGGAGAAAATGTAAGTACAAATAGAGTATATAAGGATTGCCCAATAGTTGTAAGTGGTAAGACTATGTGTGCAGACTTTGTTGAGGTACCCATGCATGATTTTGATGTTATTCTTTACATGGATTGGGTTCATAGTTTTTATGCTTGTATGGATTGTTGTAGTAGGGTTGTGAGTTTTTGTTTCCCTAGTGAAGAAGAGCTAGTCAAGGATGGGTACAACCCCAGTCGTCCTAATCCCTTGATTTCGAACCTTCAGGCCGATAAAATGATGTCCAAGGGGTTATTGTGTCATCTTGTGAGTGATAATGATTTAGATCATGACATTTTTTCCATTGACTCAGTGCTTGTAGTCGATGAGTTCCAAGATGTATTTCCTGATGATTTGCTTGGAGTTCCTCCCTTTCGAGAGATTGACTTTGCTATCGACTTAGAACCCGATAGTAAACCAATTCCAATTCATTCTTAAAGAATATCTCAAGCTAAACTCAAATAGTTGAAGCTGCAATTAAAAGATCTCTTTGCTAAGGGTTTCATTCAACTAACCATATCCCCTTGGGGCTCTCTAATGTTGTTTGTAAAAATAATGATGGAACCCTTAGAATATATCGATTATCGGCAACTCAACAAAAGTCGCTATCAACGATAAGTATTCACTTTCCTGAATAGATGACTTGTTCGACCAACTCGAAGGGTCTAGTTTCTTCTCGAAGATCGATCTTCGTTCAGGGTACCATCATCTTAGGTTTAGGGATGACGATGTTCCAAAGACAGACTTTCGTACCCGTTATGATCATTATTTGTTTCTAGTTATGTCATTTGGTCTCACTAATGCACCTGCTGCATTTATGGATCTCATGAACAGAGTCTTCCGTGAATATCTTGACTCTTTTGTCATAGTATTTGTTGATAACATTATCATCTACTCTAAGACCAAGGAAGAGCATGAGCAACATTTGAGACTTACCTTGCAGGTACTTAGACAACATCAGTTGTATGCCAAATTCAGTAAGTGTTAATTCTGGCTTAGATCAGTGACCTTCCTGGGTCATGTTGTGTCTGACAAAGTTGTGGAGGTAGATCCTAGGAAGACTGAGGTTGTTAAGAACTGGCCAAAACCTCTTACTCCCACAGATATTCGTAGCTTCTTAGGATTGGCTGGTTATTATCAGAGGTTCGTGGAGGGTTTTTCTTTCATTGATGCCTCACTGACAACTTTGACTAAGAAGAAGGCCATGTTCGAATGAAAGGAGGCTTATGAGAGAGTTCCCAGGAGCTCAAGGATAGACTCACTTCAACCCCGGTGCTTACTTTGACTAAGTGTGGTGAGAATTACACTGTGTATTGTGATGCATCTAGGTTTGGTTTATGGTTGTGTTCTTATGCAGGGTGGTAAGGTGATAGCTTATGCGTCCAGACATCTCAAGGTTCATGAGAAGAATTATCCCACTTATGACTTGGAGTTGGCAGCTGTGGTGTTTGCACTGAAGCTGTGGAGGCACCTCTTTTATGGGGTGCATGTGGATGTGTTCATAGACCACAAGAGTCTCCAGTACGTGTTCACGCAGAGAGAGTTGAATCTACGTCAGCGGAGATTGTCGGAGATATTGAAGGACTACGACATGAATGTCCGCTACCATCCAGGTAAAGCTAATGTTGTAGCTGATGCGTTGAGCAGGATGAGCATGGGAAGTACAACCCACATTGAGGATGGGAAGAAGGAGTTGGTGAAATATAAACATAGACTGGCAAGACTAGGTATGCGGTTAGTTGACTCTACTAGTGGGGTTGTTCAGTTCATTCTAGTTCTGAATCATCCTTAGTGGTTGAAGTCAAGGAGGGGCAGCATCTTGATCCTATGTTGATGGAGCTGAAGGACTTAGTGTTGGTTAAGATGAATGAGTCTTTTGCTTTGGGAGATGACGGCTTACTTAGGTACCAGCACAGGCTGTGTGTACCGTATGTGGATGATTTGCGGACCAGGATCATTGTAGAGGCCCATGATTTAAGATACTTCATACATTCATGTTCAACCAAGATGTATCATGATCTTAAAGAGATCTATTGGTAGGATGGAATGAAGAAGGCATAGCAGATTATGTGGCCAAGTGTCCTTATTGTCAATAAGTTAAGGCAGAACATCTTAAGTCTGGCGGACTTACTCAGATTATTGAGGTTCCAACTTGGAAATGGGAGGCCATTAATATGGACTTTGTGATTGGTCATCCGAAGACTAGGAGACAACATGACTCCATATGGGTTATTGTGGACATGATGACTAAGTATTCCCACTTTATCCCTGTGAAGTCTACTTAGAGAGCCGAGGATTATGCAAAACTCTACATTAATGAGATTGTGAGATGGAATGGGATTCCCTTGTGTATCATTTTATATAGAGGAGCTCAGTTCATTTCACATTTCTGGAGATCTTTCTAGATGAGCTTAGGCACGTAGGTGAAGCTTAGTACTGGAGTTTCCTTTGTGTTTGTCGTAGCTCGCCCTTACTTAGCTTCCATCCCTGAGCTAACCTCTCCTACAACGTTTCTATATGCAATTAGGAGAAGTAAGTCTGCGCAATCCGCAATCATGAACCCCCCTCTGCACTAAAGAAAGGTACCTCTGTATTCACTTTCATTCAGAACAAAAAACGGCTGAGCTACCGCGGAAGCCTGTGTGAACAAGCACTGAATGGTGTGAACAAACACCGGTCGGCTTCTTGCCTGTGTGAGTTGGTGAAGCTAATAGTTTGGAAGCTTCGGCTAATGGAAAAGATAATCTTTAAAGGATTAGAACCCCTAGTTGGAACCCAGCCCCCCTCCCCCCGAGACCGATTCGTTTGGTCCGATAGGGAGAGTGGAAAGCCTTAGTGGGATCATCAAAACACATAAAACATATAATAATGATTTTATGATAAAAAAATTGTGCAATCGAAAGATATCCTAAGTTTTCCTGGCGGGGCATGTTTGAATATGCCCGACGATTAATGGGACTTCTCTTTCGAGTTCCTCTAGTCGTCACTGCCCCCATGTCCAAAGTGAAACTTTCATCCTTAGACTGATGGGCAGGCAGAACGCACCATTCATACATTGGAGAATATGCTGAGGGCGTGTGTGATTTACTTCAAGGGTAGTTGGGATGACCATCTGCCTTTGTTAGAGTTCTCGTACAATAATAGTTATCACTCCAGCATTGGGATGGCACCGTTTGAGAAGTTGTATGGTAGAAGGTGTAGTACTCCATTTGGGTTGTTCGAGGCTGGAGAGTCATCCATTTTGGTCCAGAGATCATTCATGAGGCCTTAGACAGATGTCTTATGCAGAAAACAGAAAATGACCCTTAGATTTTTATGATGGTGACCAGGTCTATTTGAAGATAACACATAGGGGGTGATGTGTTTTGGCAGGACACCGTGTGAGAGATGTGGCCTATGAGTTTGCATTACCTGTGGAACTAGCTTATGTTCATCCAGTCTTTCATGTCTCAATGTTAAAGAAATGTCTAGATGATCCAACATCGGTTCTACCTGTTTATGGTTTGGGGGTTCATGAAAACTAGTCCTATGAGGAGATACCTATTGAGATTTTAGACAGACTAGTCAAGTAGCTGAGGAACAATGAGATTGCCACAGTGAAGGTATTGTGGAGAAATCATCTTTTTGAGGGTGCTACGTGGGAGGCCGAGGCCGATATGAGATCCCGCTACCCCCATCTTTTCAGCTCTTGAAGTTAGACTTCCTACTCTTAAGTCTTAGTTTCCTTATCTCACCATTATTTGTTTCTATTGCTTTATTGTGTATATTTACCATATTATGAACTGACAACCCTTAAAATTGATATGCTATGTAATGCATAATGTGTTTAGAATGCCTACAATTAGACTGGGTTCACACAGGTTGATGCGCGTAGAGCCAGACCTCTGAACCATTACAACAGCCAATCAAACTAACTTGAGGAGTTATTTGATCTCGTAAAGGTTGGGTCCAGCCACGTATGGCTCCCGAATATGAAGATTTACCTTGATGAGTCTTTACCGAACATAAAAAGGGGAAATCTTAAGTTTGGAGGGTCTAGAGGTAAAATGGTCTTTTTCCAGACTAAGGGTAGCATAGTAATTACCCTAAATATATAATTAATTATTTAATTAATAAGGTGGAGGGGTATTTTTGAGACAGAGGGCAAAAAATTGTCTCTTGGAGTGAAGTCTTGCTCCACCTTGGTTCGAACCTAGGTGGAAGCAATGAATTAAATTTGTTTTAATTTAAGTTGGTAAAATAATGTAATTAATTAATATTTATTATTTATTAGCTGATTTAAAATAAAAGGGAAATCAGATTTTTTATCATTTAATAAAAACCTTATTTGACTAAGTCCTAAACTAGACTCCTAAGCCTAATAAAACTCTGACTCTCTCACGTCTATCTCACTTTCACGTTCAATCTCTCTTCCCCATTCACATTTCTCTCAATCAAATAAAAATCAAGAATAGAAAATTTACCAAGGTTCTTCACACTTGAGAACTCACACGAAAATATAAGAAAAACAAACGTTTAATCAATCACATAGGCAAAGAGAAGGTTTTCCGTCGAATGGGGTGCTGAACTTTTGGTGCTGGACTTGTTTTTGGAGAAGTTTTTGGGCATAAAGTGAAGGTTTGAACGTCAAAAAGGTATGGGTTCTCTTCTCTATTGGTCCCTTTCCCAAGAGACCGCTAAGGTTCAATATATTTAATCCGAAAACTAGGGTTGTTCCTCGTTGCGTGTCCCTTTCACGAGCCAGGTGATCCTAAACTATGTATACATGTGTGCATTGTGAACGATGATTATGCGCCTCGGGTTTAAGGCTCTAAAATGTGATGTTAGTTCATTGTATTTCATGTACACATGTTTTTGTACGTGATGATCATTAGTGATATAAAGATGGTTATTTGAGTGCAATTCTTGATCAAATGAAATCTCGAAAATGCACCTAAAGAACTCACTAAAAACTACTTAAAACGTCTAAATAGTTAACGTTAAAGAAGTGAGAAAATAGGGTGCAAAAATTTCTAGCATATTGTTAATTGGTTTCGGCCAAACTAAGGGGATTTGCATGCTATGAAAAAATGAATTAAAATATGTGAGATCACTGGGGATTGAACCCATGACCTCCCCCTGTTAAAAAACAATGAAATAACACGAGTAAAAGGAAATGTGACATGTTGGATTCGAACTCATGACCTTGACTTGAAAATGAATTATGAAAATAAGAAAAAAGAGGTGTGGGATTCGAACACACCAACTCTCAGTCAACTTAAGAAAATTAAAAGAAAAATAAAGGGTGAGGCGCGTGGAAATCGAACCCGCGACATCTAGGTAGAACCAAGGGAAATTAAGGAGAAGAAATTAAAGTGGGCTGTGGGGATTCGTACCAACACCCCCTCGTCCAAAGGAGAGAAATTAAAAGAATTAGAAACTAAAAGTAAATGAGGTTGTGGGGTTTCGATCCCACATCCTTCAAGTCCTATTGAGCGAAAAATGAAGAGAACAATTAAGGGAAAAATAAAATGAAGGCGTTGGGGCTCGACCCATCCCTAAGACGCATGGATCAAATAAAAATGATAATAAAATGTAAGTGTTGTCCAAGGGATTCAAAACCGGGTTCCCTTGTCAAAATCCCGTATTGATACATAAGTCATACGTGAATTAAATATTCAAGAAAAATGCTGCCTACTTAGATCAAAATCGAGATCTTGGCATACATACAAGATGTATATGTCTTGTACCACATAATCATAAGAAGATATGAATCACTTAAACGAACTATGAATGAAGCCTCATTGCTTGTATGCATAGACCCATAAGTCTAGCATACGTTTAAAAATAAGTGAACCTAAGATGTATGTAATGAATTGATGAAATGAACAATGAAATGATGAAATGAATGATGAAATGATGAAATGAACAATGAAATGATGAAATTAACAATGAAATGATGAAACCCTATAAGGGTTAACTAAGAATGTGAAACGCACTAAATGGCCAAGTGCATTGGCTTATGATGAAAGGAAAATTCACGTAAAAAGGGGTGAGTAATTATGAAGAGAAAATGTTCTAATGTTAATGAATCTGGTGACAACATGATATGAGGCTAATGTAAAAGATGAGAGCAATCTGAAATGAGCCTAACTAAATATTACCAAAACGTACTCACCTATGAGAGTGTGAAGTTAATGAAAGACTAGTCCCTATAAACACTCTAATTAAAGTATTGTGATCAATATACACTTAATACTAATGATGAGATTAGAAATCATATATTGAGCTATGATGTCCTCATACTACAAGCCAGCTTCCATGATGTATGAGTTGAATGTAATGGAACTTTATACTGAGCACCGATAGACTAGCTATGAGTGGTGAGGTCCCATATGTTGAACCTTATTTTGGGTAGTCTCAATGTTAGATTCATGATTCCAAGGTCTCATGGCATATGAATGAATGATATGAAAAATTTTATGTGCTATATGCAATATGTTATGTGCTATGTACAATATGTTATGAGTTGTGTGCAATATGATAAGTATGATGATGAATGTTACTCTCATGGCATGAATTACCGAATATATATTAGGAAAGATCACTCACTTTTCTAATCCAAATTTGGAAAGCTCACTAACTTTCCTAATCCCAATTTGGAAAGTCCACTGACTTGACTTTCCATAATCATGTTGTTAGGAAAGAGATATTCTTACTCATGCATGTCCTTGGTGTGTTCTTCCATATACCCATACTTAGTACAAGTGTGTACTAATCGAATACAACTCTATATTTTTAGGTGCAGGCACAGGTGGACGTTAGAGTTTACAGGTTGACGTTGCAGCTATCTGGATGTGGAGCTTTCATTCGGACTTGGTTAGATGTAGAGTTTAGCTAGTGGAGAATGTTCCACTAGTTCTTCTTTCCACTTTCATTTCATACCTTGTATTGGTCCCGTTTTGGCAAGAATACGTTTAATACAATTATGAACTATTTCTTTAATTTGATCATCTCTATATTAGATGGTTGATTTGTGAACACCTATGATGTTAACTTTAAAATGTTTAGGATGAAATAAGAAACCAAAAAGTTCAAATTTATGCTAAAATTAACCTATATGAAGTAAGAACGACGAATGTTGGCCTGTCTGCGACCTCTGATAGGTCAACGACGGCTGTCTCATCTATAATCTAGATTTCGGTCGTGACATTATCATTACATGGTTATACATTAATACTTACTAATAGATTATTAACATAGAAATAATCATAATCATACTCATAAAAGAACACTACTTGGACTATCCCTTAGGATCACACATTTGCAATGAGCAAGAAGTCCCAAACCCTCCCTCACCCTATGTAGTAGCATTAAAGACAACCCTAACGAGAGTTCACTTGCATAGTTACTCATTACCTTTACATTCGAGAAAGAAGTGAAATAACCGACATGAAACCATGTGAGATGCATGGAATCCGGTGTTCTACTCCCACACCGAAAAGAGAGGGCTAACACTGGCCTAAGGTGCAACCATTTGTACATAGCTATCTAGGTGGATCTACTAAGCTAGATTCCTATGTGGGCACATAGTTAAGGGTCAAGGATATTGTTGCTAGAAATCTTGACTTACTAACGTGGAAGTTTCCATCTCATGAGAGAACACATAACTAGGGAACCCGGACTTAGTAACGTGAGGAACCCATGTGGGAGATAAGACTTACTAACGTGAGACCTCCATCTCATTTACATGCCCTTTCTCTTCTAAGCAAGTATTCCCTTTTGTAATCATCATATGATATCATAAAATTTTATATTCGTATCTTTTAGACCTTTAAGTAAATATCTTATCATGATAGCTCATCGGTGATCACAAGTGAGAACTATCCTTTCACTTTAGACACAACATTATAATCATGATAAACTACATTCAATCATATAATTCTCACAACATAACATAATTACATATTTCATAGTCAATTCATAGTTCTAGCGTTAGGGAATAGGGATCCTTGTCACCAACATCACAACAACACAATTAGCTATAGAATCATTATCGTATAATTAGATTTCACCTTGCATAATTGAGATCAAAGGAGAATCAAGATCATACCTCATATACCTTCATGGGACTTTATACCTGAATACCCATGAACTCACAACAAACATATGAAATAGGGAAATTCATGAAGTATTAACATAACTAAAATCAATGTAAACAAGTGACATGATCATCACCATCAACAATTCACCATAATAAATCCAAGAAATTAGGGATTTGGGGGAAAGACATGGGACTTGATTTTTGTGTTAGAATGGCCCTAAAACTGACCCTAATACATTATATTGTCGCGCATTAAATTACCCAAAAAAACCTCACTTAAATGAGTTTATTTGTGAAGTCAAAATACCCAAAATACAACTTTTACGATATCTGGAAAGTAGTTGCGCGTCGCGGGGCCAAATCCGTCATTTTTCTAAAATATCAGGTTGAGGAAGTGAGGTGTGTGTCATCCTCGCGTCTCGAGGCTTCCCGTAACATCTTGAAGCATAACACCTCGTAAGAAACGCGCGTCATGACCTGTTCATCAAATTCTGCCTATTTTAAGGCTGCCAGGCAGCCTGGCCACCCTTGTTTGGGTCCTCCCTAAGGACCCTTCCGGTGGTTCATGCGGTGTTGTTTTCAGACGTTTAGACTTTCTATATTACAGTCTACCAAACAAGGTTTTTGCTTCATATGACCCTCCAAAGCCTTCACCAAACATAGGGACATCAACCTAGTTGAATTTCGCTAGTTTCCAGACGTTAATGCTTTTCTTTAACCCTATGGCTTCATTACATCTCAAACAAGTTGTTTATACTTGTATAGATCTAAAATCATTTTTACTCAACGTATTAGGCTCTATTATGGTTCATGAATTTCCGGGGTGTTACAATATCCCCCCATAGGAACATTTGTCCCCGAATGACACCTTAACCCTTTAATTGGGAAATATAAAAGGCACTTAAGACTAGCAGCAAACAACAACCAAAATTATAATGAGTCACAGCTCATAGGAGGACGTTTCAACTCCCTTCAACATGAAACATAGAATAAACAAATAGGAACTTAATCCACACATACCATAACAAAAGCTCGACTTTTCATATCACATAAGGAGGTACTACATCTCCATTTCAATATGAGCTCAATATGAACATTAAAAGTTTACATGCTGATTGCTAATCAAAATAACATCAAACATTCCCATTATAATCTTCCATGAACAATTATAGAACATAACAGATTTAAGTGAAATCAAACATAATAATCATTTTTCATGGACAGAAAATAACTCAACTTAAGCATGAATTTCCACTATAATAGGTACATATGTTTAGAAAAACATGATAAGATTAATAATATTCATAATAACAATATAAGGAATTACTCACATTAATCTTGACTAGGAGTAAGGGGGAAAATATGAGGATATCGGGATTTTGTGTCGGCCTCGGCTTCCCATCTAGTTCCCTAAAAAAGGTGGTTCCTCCATACAACTTTTACGGAGGAAACCTCGTTGTTCATCAATTTCTTACTTGGCGATCCAAGATCTCAATCGGGACCTCTTCATGAGGAAGGTCCTCTTTTATCCCTAAACCTTCTAGAGGAAGAATGGAAACTGGATCACCTATACACTTATTCTGCATAGAAACATGGAAGACCGGATGAATCATGGCAAACTCATTTGGCAACCTTAACTCATAGGCAACACTCCCAACTCACTTCAAAATTTCATATGGTCCCACATAATGTGGACTAAGTTTTCCCTTCTTACCAAACCTCGTCACCCCTTTCATGGGTGATATTTTCAAATAGACCCAATCTCCTACTTCGATTCAAGGTCTCTTTTTCCATTGTAAATATTAGACTTTTGCCGACTAAAAGATGTTTTCAACCTCTCCTTTATGAGTCGTCCTTTATCCATGGCTTCATTCACTAACTCGGGACTAAGAAGAGAAAACTCACCAACTTCAAACCATCCAATCGGGTACCGACACCTTCTACCATAAAGCGCTTCCAAAGGTTCCATAACGATACTTTTGTGGTAGCTATTTTTGTAGGAAACTCAATTAGTGGCAGGTGATCATTCCAATTGCCCTTGAAATAAATCACACAAGCCCTTAACATATCTTCTAGTGTTTGAATAGTGCGCTCCGCTTGTCCATCCGTTTGAGTGTGGAAAGAGGTGCTAAGCTTTATCCGCATACCAAGTCCATCTTGGAAATATTACCAAAAATTAGAAGTGAATTGATTTCCCCTATCAAAAATGATGGACAATGGGACCCCATGCAACTTCACGATTTCCTTAACATACAATTTAGAATACTCCTCCACCGCGTAAGAAACTTTCATGGTAAGGAAATGGACTGACTTAGTCAACCTATCAACTATGACCAAATAGAGTCATGTTGTCAACGGGTATGAGGTCAACCTACCATGAAGTCTATGTTGACATCTTCCAACTTCCAAGTAGGAATGTAAATATTTTGGGTAAGACCTCTCGGCCCTTGATGCTCGGCTTTGACTTGTTGGCAATTCGAGCATATAGTCACAAAATTTGATATACCTATTTTCATTACATTCCACATATAAATGTTACCGAGTTATTATACATCTCTGTGGCCCTCGGGTGAATGGATTATCGGGCGCTATGAGCCTCTTCCATGATTTTCTCCCTTAAACCATCCACATCCTAAACACATAGCCTTCCTTTGTACCTAAGTACCCCAAATTTCCCTTGGGATAATGATTCATTATTTTTTTTAAGGACCGACTCCTTGAACTCCATCAATTGGGGATCATGACGTTGCTGAGATTTCACATCCCCCACTAAAGATGACTCGGAGTTGTGAAGAACCATGAAACCACCCTTTGACGATTCTTCTAATTGGACACTCAACCGTGACAACCGATGAACATCCTTCACTAATTCTTTCTTCTCATCAACCACATGAACCACACTACCCATAGACACTCTAGTAAAAGCGTCAGCCACCACATTAGCTTTACAGAGATGGTAAAGGACACTAATATCATAGTCTTTTCGAAGCTCTGAATTTTTTCTTTGGCGTAAATTCAAGTCTCTTCGGGTGAATACGTATTGTATACTCTTAAGATCCATGAAAACGTCATCATGCACCCCATATAGATAGTGTCTCGAAATCTTTCAAGAAAATACCAAGGTCGCAAGCTCAAGGTCGTGTGTTGGATAATTCTTTTCCTGAAGCTTCAGTTGCCTAGAGGAATACACTATTATTTTGTCATGTTTCATAAGAACACACCCAAATCCCACTCTAGAGTCATCACAATAAACCACAAACCCATCGGTACTCTCCGGTAAGATCAATTCCAGAGCGGTGGTGAGTCTATCTTTCAATAATTGGATGATCTTTTCACAAGATTACGACCATTCAAACTTGGACTCTCTTTGTTAAAGGACATTAATGGAGATACGATAAATAAAAATCCTTTAAAAAGTTCCTATAGTAACTGGCCAACCCTAGAAAACTCCGAATTTTGGTAGGACTCAAAGGTCTAGGCAACCTTTTGACCACTTACGTATTTCTTGGATCAAGATCTACCCTTTAACTAGAGACAATGTTCCCAAGAAATTAAACCAATCTTAACAAAAACTCACGCTTGCTAAACTTAGCAAAAAATTGGTTATCCTGGAGAACTTGCAAAACTATACTCAAATGTCTCATATGATCATTCTCACTCCTATAGTATATCAAAATGTCATCAATGAAGACAATCACAAATAAATGAAGATACTTTCTAAAAACTTGATTCATAAGGTCCACTAATGCCACCGGGGCATTTGTTAGACCAAATGACATCACTAAGAACTAAAAGTTACCATTTCTTGTTCGGAATGCTATTTTAAAAATAATCAACCTCCATCACTCTAAGTTGATGATAATTCTACCTCAAGTCAATCTACGAAAAGTAGCTCACTCCTCGAAGTTGATCAGACAAGTCATGAATCCTACGGAGCGGGTGTTTATTATTTATAGTGACTTTGTTCAATTGACGATAGTCAATACACATTCTCAAAGACCCAACCTTCTTCTTCATAAACAATACCAGGGCAACCCATGGAGATATGCTTGTTTGAATAAAACCCTTATGTAGAAAACTATTGAGTTGAGCCTTTATTTATTTCAACTCGGCTGTGGCCATACTATAAGGAGGTATTGAAATAGGTTGTGTATCCGGCAACAATTCTATGTTGAAGTCAATCTCCTGTTTGGGAGGAATTCTGGGAATGTCATACGCAAAGACCTCCAAGAATTCCCTTACTACGCGTACCTACTCTGTTGGGGGGACCTCGGATTCAAGATCCCTAACTCTTACTATGTGGTAGAGATAAACCTTTGCAGTCAATTTGCAAGCTTTTTGGTAGGAAATAATTTTCCCCCTAGGATTTGAGTTTCCTCCCTTCCACTCAAAACTGGGTTCACTTGGAAATAGGAATTGAACTACCCTTGTCCTACAATCAATAGAAGCAAAGAAATCCATTCACAATATGACATCAGAATCTAACATATCAAGTTCAATAAAGTCAACTAATGTAATTCTATTGGGCAAGGAAATATGACAACCTCTATAGACTCTATCAACCACCACTGAAGCACCCACCAGGGTAGAAACCAAAAAAGGTTTGTCTAATATGTCGAGTAGTATATCAAACTTCATGGCTACAAGAGGGGTCTGAAATGATAACGTAGCTCCAGGATCCAATAAAGCATATACATTAAAGAAAAATAATTTTAACATACCGTTGACCACGTCAGGTGATCTCTCTTGTTCACTTTGGGATTGGAGAGCATAGAAGCGGTTCTTCTTAGAAGCATCCAAATTCGGGTGACTTGCTTGAGCTTTAGCATTTTCCTTTCTTGAGACTTCATCATAGGGATATCTTTCTTCTTGTGACCACTCTTTCCACAACCGTAGCAATTTCCCATGCTACCTATGAACTTACCATCATGTCTCTTATCACATTTTACACAAAGATGCTTCTCCACATAAGACTTCCACCTTTCCCTTCTAGTGGCTTGGAAGTAGGCACCTTACCCTTGTTGACCCTTGGAGAATTAGAAGGTCCTTGGTTGGAAATCCTCCTTTTGAACCTTGGTTTGTCTTGTACCTCAAACTTAGCCTTTGAAGAATTTTCATCTTTGGTTCTTACCTTTTTCGACTCCCTACAACCTTGCTTAAGCTTTTGCTCCTCAATTTGTTCGGCTTGATTCATGAGACGAGAGATATCCATGTTCAGAATAAATATAGCCGACCAACACTTATTAACCATAAGATCAAATATACCCATAAAAAAAATTTTAATCTTAGCTCTAGAATCCGCAATCATAGTAGGAGCATGCTTAGATAGTTGAGTGAACTTCAGGCTATACTCCTTCACACTCATACCCCCTTGATTAAGGTTGATGAATTCTCGTATTTTCCTCTCCCTTAGATCTAAAAGGGAAAGAACCTATCAAGGAAAGTCGTTCTAAAAACTCTCCAAGTAATCGGGCCTTCTAAAATCGACCTATTATCCTACTATTGCTCATATCAAACTTGAGCTATGTGTTTGAGCTGGTAGGTGGGTAGTTCCGCCTTATCTTAAGAAGAAACACGCATAGCATAACGAACTTTGAACACTTCATCAATGAACCCTTGTGGGTGTGACGACCCGAAAGCACCCCCTAGAAGCTAGGGAGAACTCTTGGGTCGTAACACGGCGTACTTGACCTTTTGAGGTCTTGTACAAGCCCTTTAAATATCGTTCATTGCATAAGACTTGAAAAGTAGTAAGGAGTTAAAATTTTTCAAGATATTTGATATAAAAAGGAATTATTTTACAAATACTTAGGATATCTTATCGTCAAAAGACAACTTAAATACACGACATAAATAACTTAGGGATACAACCCCGTTACATTTAAAGAAATACATAATAAGTCATAACATAAAGAAACTAAGAAGATAGGAATTATGCCCTCGGATATATGACGATACACTTGGTCTTAAGAGGAACATTCCCAAGTTTTACCGTCTAGACTTCAACCTTGCTTCCAAAAAACTATACTTATATAGTATAGAAAGTATGGGGTTCGTACAAAACAACGTACTAAGTATGGCATATGCTAAAACATGCAAAAAGGGACAGTTTAGTAAAAAAACATTTTCATGTCAATTAAGTAATACATTCAATGATTATAGAAGTAAAACATCATAAGAATCATCATTTAACACTTAGAGAAGAATTTCCATAATTTTAGCAAAAGAAAGCATTTTTACAGTAACTTTCAAATTTTTAAAGTGAATTATTTAGAACATTACAGTGAACCATTTGACTCCAAAAATTGTGAACTTCATAGGTATTACCAGTAAGGAAGTGAAATCATTTCCGTAGGAGTTTTCCTACCAAGGTTATCCTAATACTCATCAAGGTAAGATATGAAGGAAGTGTGCATATGCCTCCTTCAATGAATACTAAAATGATCCTCAAGACTACCCTTTTTCGAATTACTCACCGCGGGAGAATAATCCCCCACTCAATGACAAGACATGAGAGGAACACTCAACAACATACCAATGTCTTCCCTTTCGGAATGTCAACTTAGTGCAATGAGTAGATGGTGTCCCATACCACCACCTACCCTAAGTAGTACACTCTTTTAGAAGGTTTTGCATCAAGACTTTCCTTTCGGAAGGTCCTATATAGTTAAATGGATAGAAAGCATCCCATATCACCAACTACCCTATGTAGTACGTTCTTTTAGAACACTTAGTTCATTCAATTTACGTCAGACACAACAAGACTCCTCTTTCGAAATGCCTACCTAGTGCAATGGATAAACAGCGTCCCATTCCATTACCTACCCTGAGTAGCACACTTTTTTAAAAGACATGGTACTTTGATTACTTTTGTGGGAGTTATCTTAACCGACATAGACCATGAAAGCTATACATGGAATCCCGATATTAACCTCTATCGGATGCGGGATCCTTACTTGCCTAGAGTAACATCATTCTTTTGAGCTTTTACATAACTTTCCCAATAACTACACCTATGCGGGCGCATAGTTAAAGGATAAGGAGATTGTTACTAAGTAACTCATTCTCTACTAACAAGGATTACTCATCTCAAGAGGTAGATTGGAATATAACATCTCAACTCACAATGTGTAATCCACCTCTCCTTCATATCCTCTCGGTGCTAGGCTTAACTCCCCATAGATTCTCAACATTATAAACTATAGGCGAAGGATAACTGTTGAACACCACATCTCAACTCACGAAGTGCATGCATCCTCCAACCTATCTTAGAAAGCTCATTAGGAATGGTGAGGTTGCTACTAAACGCGTCATCTCAACTCACGAAGAGTGTTTACCCCAAAACTCCCCTTTTTGACTTGACTTAGCTTCATTTATTCATTGAAGTGTGAGTGTGTGTACAAGTGATCACACCTTGCACATAAGCATCATTTCATTTACATTTCATTCTATACATAGTTAGACCTTCTTTTCTCACATAACACACTTTAACATGCTCCACATAATCATATAGGTCATTTGGACATAATCCTTAGTATATTTTTCATAAAAAGCTTCATAAAAAAACAATAAGAAGAATAACTTCATTTCCATCTTTCTTCACATAATATGCCATCATGTCCTCATTCACAATTCACAAGTAACTACACATTAATACAATTCAAGTAACACCGCCATCAAGAAGGTTGACCATACCACTCAAGAGCATTTCACAATTAAAAAGCTAAATAACATAACCACCATATCCTTTAGTCCAAGATTTCATCACCTATAACATTTTTACCCAATAATTCATCATAAATTAGCCCTTAGGGAATTAGCTAAACATCAATAACAACATCAGTAAAGCAAAGCTCAAAGACTACAAAACTAAGCTCATTTAACCCATTTCTTATGCCAACATTTGATGAAAAGCTTTAACATGATTTCATTGAAGTTTTAACCTTAAAATCATCAACGAACATTAGAAACATCATTATTAAGTCATTAAAAACGTTTTCCTAAAAGACCCATGGTTAGAATTTAAGATAGAAGAAACTAGGGGTGAAAACCCTTTTTGAAAATCCATTGAAAGGGACTCCTTGAATGGAAGAGAGTTGAATTATTGATACCATACCTCGCATTGAAGAAACACCAATGATTTTTTATGAAGAAACGTCCACCAACAGCTCCTTCTAGCCCTTCTTGACTTCTAGCTTCCAAAGAGACTTGAGAGAGAGAGTTCTAAGGGAGAAGGGTTTTGGGTTTTAGGAAATGATGTCTAAAATTAGGTCTTAGGGTTTTAAGCACATTAATATACCTAATAAACACTAAAAAATGTCCGTGATTCATAAAATACTTGGGGTGAATTTACCAAACACCCCAAGCCAAGGCAGTCCCTTAACAGTTTTTGTCGGCTTCATATATGAGACCTAACCAACGGACCATTTGTCAATCAACAAACCGTTGGTGGGTTCTCGTGGGTTTACATGTAGCTCCATTTGTATCCTTTATAACTCACCTTTCATTTCCAATAAATGAGGAAAGTCGATGAGCCGTTGATTGAACCACTGGCCATCGATTGCCCTTGTCGGTGGACACTGCCAATGCATTTTGAGTCCTTCTATTGGTCCCTTCTCTAGGGCCTCTTGTGGGTCCTAGGTGGGGTCATGCAGGTACATTAAACCCCTAAACTAAGTCATATAGTTAATAAGAACATCAATTTCGATTAAAACGAACAGGTAAAACTCACTCAAACACACCAAGACACACAAGCACTCTCTGAGGCACATTTTGCAAATGTCATGGATGTTCTTGGTCGTTTGACTTCCAAACTTCTCACACTGACTATGAAATCGTTATAGGTTATTTTAACTTAGAATTAACTCAATAAACATTCACGAAGCTCTAGTAAACCTTAATTCGTTTAAGGGCGTTATATTCTTCCCCACTTAGAATAATATTCATCCTCGAATGACTCTAAAACTTTAAGGTCATCAAGGACTCATTTTGTATAACATAACGCATAGAAATCAAAGCCCAAACATTCATAATCAGAGCACCAAATAACAAGGAGAACAAATTCACACTTTCACACACTTTGCAACATAAGCATTTATGAAGAACTTTCACATTTCAAAATCTTCTCTTATCCTTCAGTTATGGAAGAAATACCTTCTCCAAAATTAAACATTCTCATATACAACACTTTTGCACTCATTGAAACTTCAATTAAAGGTAAGACAAATTTTCTCAAATTCAAAAATCTTACAGTGAATCAACACTGTAACCCTGTTACGCATGATTAAAATTTCAAAATTTTATTATTTGAGCAATTCGTCAAGAAGGCATGATCATATGAAGTATAAGACCATATTAACTCATCTATAACACATTGAAACCATAATTCATGAAAAATGCAATTTTCTCAAAATTTGGACTCCTTTATAGTGAACTCAAAACTTCACTGTATCACACGCTTCAAATTTCAATGATGCACCTTTCAAGCAACTTTAACAAGATGACATGCAACATGAGGGACACGACCATACTAACATACTCCAAAGAGACTTGGTATGTTTCACTAAGTTCAATGTGGGAGTAGCATCCCATACTACCGCTCCCACTTAGTGATCCTTGAGGATTCTCTTGGACTAAGTACACTACATGAATTTCTACTCAACATTCATTACGCAAGACTCTTGATCATTACCAAAATACTAAAGATTTGGTCCCAAGCTTTAATAAGAACAAAAAGAAATGGTGAGGATATCTACTACCTTGCTACTAGACTCATTCTTCCCCACTTAGTTTAAAGCAATCTTCAAGGCCTAATACTTCAAAGTCCAACTATACTTCACAAAAGATAGGAACTCATACTTCTCTTAAATCATGATCAACATACTGAACATCAACTCTACTATTCAAGTATAACACTTTCCTCTTAGGATTCAAGCCTAGAAAAACTCTCTTAAACACCACTCATTCAACTCATAGGCACCACTTAACTCAGTCTTAGGGAACAACACTCCCTTACTAGGTATTCATACCACATTTTCGACTTAGTATAAGCCTACACCACAACCTCAATTAAATTACAAGAACAACTATGAAACATTAGCCACGCAAGAGGGTTGCCCTCAACTCCTAAAAAGTTTCCACATCCTCTAAACATTTCTCAAATTTACACCTGAAATATTTATATCATCCTTGAACATAATCACAAGATAACTCATTTGCTCTCAAAGGCACTTTATTAAATCATCTTAATTCTTACAACGTTTAGAACTACATAACCACAGAGTTTCTCATCATAACACTTCCAATCTCATAAATCACACCTTGCCATATATGGCATCACATCACAATTTTCAAAACTTACCTTCATATCTACTCTTCTAGCCACAAAAGCATCATAACATCAAAACTCGCCTTTTCTCTCCCTCAAACATTGAAACATCTCCCTTTCCAAGCAATCATAACTAGAATACCACTAGATAAGGGAACATAAGAGAGACAAGACTTATGGAGTTATGTTTTATGGCACGATTTAAGAGTAATGTAAATAGTTAAACTCTATCGTCCTACAACCTCTTTTCCATGGATTTGTCACGACTCACACCAATGACCAAGATACTACTAGACGTGGTTGTGAGACTTTTAGACCTTAAACTATTTCCCAAAACTTATGCTCTAATACCATGTCTTTCACGACCCGAAATCACCCCTAGAATCTAGGAAGAACCCTTGGGTCGTAACAAGGCTTACTTGACCGTTTGGGGTCTTGTACAAACCCTTTAACTATCGTTCATTATATAAGACATGAAAGGTAGTGCGGAATTAAAACTTATCAAGATGTTTGATATAAAAAGGAATTATTTTATAAATACTTAGGAAATATTATCGTCACAAACTAACTTAAAAACACGACATAATTAACTTAGGGACTCGGCCCCTTTACATGTAAGAGATACATAATAAGTCTTGACATAAAGAAACTAATAAGATAGGAATTATGCCCTCGGATATATGGGACACACTTTTTCTTGAGTGGAACTTTCCCAAGGTTTGCGTTATAGACTTCAACCTTGATTCCAAAAACCAATACTTATAGAGTATAGGAAGTACGGGGTTATTATAAAACAATGTACTAAGTATGTCATATGCAAAAACATGCCAAAAGGGAAATTTTAATAAAAATATATTTTCATGCCAATTAAATAAATATAGAAGTAAAACATCATAAGAATGATCATTTACCTCTTAGAGACGAATTTCCATAATTTTAGCAAAAGAAAGAATTTTTACAGTATCTTTCCAATTTTTACAGTGAACTATTTAGAACATTACAGTGAACCATTTGACTCCAAAAATAGTGAAATTACAAGGTATTTCCAATAAGGAAGTGAACTCAATTCCGTAGGAGTTTCCCTACCAAGGTTATCCTAAGACTAACAAAGATAAGACATGAAGGAAGTGTGCATATGCCTCCATCAATGCACACCAAAATGATCCTCAAGACTACCCATTTTCGGCTTACTCACCTCAGGAGATTAAACCCCCACTCAATGAAAAGACATTAGAAGAACTTTAAAATACACATAAAAGTGTTCCCTTTCGGAATGCCTACATAGTGCAATGAAGTAGATGGCGTCCCATACCACCACCTACCCTAAGTAGTAAACTCTTTTAGAAGGTTTTGCATCAAGACTTTCCTTTCGGTAGGTCCTATTTAGTGAAATGGATAGAAAGCGTCCCATATCACCAACTACCCTATGTAGTACGTTCTTTTAGAAGACTTAGTTCATTCAATTTACGTCAGACACAACAAGACTCCCCTTTCGAAATGCCTGCCTAGTGCAATGGATAAACAGCGTCCCATTCCATTACCTACCCTGAGTAGCACACTTTTTTAAAAGACTTGGTACTTTTTTGGGAGTTATCTTAACCGACATAGACCATGAAAGCTATACATGGAATCCCGATATTAACCTCTATCGGATGCGGGATCCTTACTTGCCTAGAGTAACATCTTTCTTTTTAGCTTTTACATAACTTTCCCAATAACTACACCTATGCGGGCGCATAGTTAAAGGATAAGGAGATTGTTACTAAGTAACTCATTCTCTACTAACAAGGATTACTCATCTCAAGAGGTAGATTGGAATATAACATCTCAACTCACAAAGTGTAATCCACCTCTCCTTCATATCCTCTCGGTTCTAGGCTTAACTCCCCACAGATTCTCAACATTATAAACTATAGGCGAAGGATAACTGTTGAACACCACATCTCAACTCACGAAGTGCATGCATCCTCCAACCTATCTTAGAAAGCACATTAGGAATAGTGAGGTTTCTACTAAACACTCAATCTCAACTCACTCAGAGTGTAACCCCAAAACTCCCTTTTTTGACTTAACTTAGCTTCATTCATTCATTCAAGTGTGTGTGTACATGTGATCACACCTTGCACATAAGCATCATTTCATTTACATTCATTATATGCATGCTTAGGCCTTCTTTCATAACATCACACACTTTAACATGCTTCACATAATCATATTGCTCATTTAGACATAACCCTTAGCATACTTTTCATAACTATCTTCATAAAAACACATTAACAAGAAAAACTTCATTTCCATCTTTCTTCACATATATTTCTTCATGACCTCATTCACAATTCAGAAGTAACTACACATTTATACAATTCAAGTAAATACCGCCACCAAGAAGGTGAAGCATATCACTTAACAACATTTCATAATTAAAGCTAAATAACATAACCAACTTACCCTTTAATCAAAGATTTAATCATCTATAATATTTTTACCCAATAATTCATCATATATTTGCTCTTAGCGCAGTAGCTAAACATCAATAACAACATAAGTAAAGCAAAGCTCAATTACTACAAAACTAAGATCATTTAATCCATTTCTTTATCCAACATTTGATGAAAAGCTTTAAAATAATTTCATTCAAGTTTTAACCTTAAAATCATCAACTAAAATTAGAAACATCATTTTTAAGTCATTAAAAACTTTTTTATGCAAGACCCATAGTTAGAATTGAAGATAGAAGAAACTAGGCTAGAAAACCCTTTCAGAAAATCTATTGGAAGGGACTCCATGAATGGAAGAGAGATAAAGGATGGATACCATACATAACATTATAGAAACCACGATGATTTATGATGAAGAAACATCCACCAACAGTCCCTTCTTGACTTCTGGCTTCCAAAGAGACTTGAGAGAGAGTTGTAAGGGAGAGGGGTTTTGGGTTTTAGAAAATGAGATCTAAAATTAGGTATTAGTGTTTGAATACTTTAATATACCTAATAAACCCTAAAATAAACGTCCATGGTTCATAAAAGACTTGTATTGAACTTAACAATCACCCCAATCAAAGGCAGCCCCTTAACAATTTTTGTTGGCTTCACAGACTAGACCTAACAAACAGACCGTTTGTCAATCAACGGACCGTTGGTGGGGTCTCGTGGGTTGAAACTTAACTTAATTTGGAGCCTTGCTAACTCACCTTTCAGATCCAATCGGCGAGGCAAGTCTAAGGGATGTTGGTTGAACCACTAGCCGTCGATTGCCCTCGTTGGTGGACACTGCTAAGGCAGTTTGAGTCCTTCTCTTGGGTCCTTCCCTAGGGAACCTTGTGGGTCCTAGGTGGGATCGTTCTCGAACATTAAACCCCCATAGTAAGTGATCCAGTTCTTAGTAACATTCCACATCAATTTGTATTAAAATGAACACGTAAAACTCACTCAAACACACCAAGACACACAAGTACTATCTAATGCACACTTTGCGGACGTCATGGACGCTCTTGGTCGTTTGACCTCCGAACTTAAAAAACCTCACACACTGCCTAAGAATATCAATATAACTCATTTTAACTTAAAATTAACTCAAGAAACAGTCACGAAGCTCTAGATAACCTTAGTTTATTTTAGGGCGTTACAGTGGGTCCTCCTCCACCTTAGAACAAGAGCAAGAAGGGGGGATTCATCCTTGAAAAATCCCTAACCCTTGTAGTGGTGGTGTTATAATTGGGGTTTGCTTGCAACCTTCATCCCTAGAAGATTGGGTAGCTAACACTTGAGTCAAGCTATGAATGGCCGACCTTATCTCAACATTAGACATAGCCCCTTCGTAAATAGGAACTTGAGGGTTTTGAGGAGTCTGAGGGGGAACCGCCTAATTCAAATTCTCCTCTCCGGCCCTTCGAGCATTGTTCATCCTTTTATTAATTGCCTATAAGAACAATAAATGGGTTAGAAGAAAGGACTAAATAGAGATAGGACTGTTAGGCAAGACCAAGGAATAACAAGAGAGTGACTGTTCCTAAGCATCACATAGTCTCTCATTCATAAATGTGGCGCGCCTCACAATTATGAATAAGACCCTACATAGACGTAGTTTAGTGATACGTAAATCCAAATATTTACATTAACCTAATGAATTGATACCATGTTTGTAGGGACCCAAAGAACACACGAGTTGTTACCAGAGTCGTCGTCCTCTACAAGGACTAAGACAAGCCCTTAGCGTTTGTCATAGCATATCATAGGTAAGGAATTACCGGAAAATTAAAACTTTTGCTTATATAGCACGTATGTTTACATAGACTTCTACATAAGAAGAATATATAGGATTCCCGCATAAACAACATACAACATATAGGAATGAAGCCTAATACTTTGTCTCACATAAAACCATCTAAAGAAAGAATCCCAATGGTTTGGGTGTAGCCCTTAGTCTATAACAATATGCCATATAGGCTACAATGAAAGTCTCAACATTAATGGAATAATTGTCTCAAAACATAGACAAAACCAATAAGGCTTTATAAGTGGCTTTAACCTCCAAACTCAAGAGGACTCACCATTTGACTTAAGAAAGAGCCAAGTCTTCTTCTTCAATGACCACGACTCTCCTTAACGGCCCGAACATAACATATTTAGGAAAAAGGGGAGAAAATATGGGTTAGTACAAACCACATGTACTAAGTATGACTACTACGCACAAAATCAACAATGCATAAGAAAAGGACAATTTAGTCGAAATCATTTTTTCTATCAATTTATCTCCACTTGCATATATAAGAAGAAAAATAAGTCAATTAAACATAATAGCAATCCAATATGTAGATCAACCAAGCAATACTTGTGCAATGCCAAAGAGAGAACTTCATAAGCCCATCCAAGGCTAAGTATTTACATTAAGCAACGCACTTCATACTTACAACATATTTTCATGACATGATTAAACATTAATACTTACTCATAGTTTATTTACACAACTATTATCATATTCATACTCATAAAAGAACACTACTAGCACCATCCCTTAGGATCCCACATGTGCAATGGGTAAGAGAAGTCCTATATTCTCCCTCACCCTATGTAGTAGCCTTCAAGAAACCCTAATGAGAGTTCACATGAATACTTATTCATTACCTTTACAAAAGTTCAATAACCAACATGAGACCATGTGAGCTACGTGGAATCCAGTGTTATACTCCAACACCGAAAAGAGAGAGTTAACACTTGCCTAAGGTGAAACCATTCGTATCTAGGTGGATCCACTAAGATAGAGTCCTATGTTTGCACATAGTTAAGAGTCAAGGAGATTGTTGCTAAAAACCTTAACTTACTATTGTGGAATTTTCCATCTCATGAGACAACACATAACTAGGGAATTTGGACTTACTAACGTGAGGAACCCATGTGGGTATCAGACTTACTAACGCGAGACCTCCATCTCATTTACATGCCCTTTCGGTGATAAACAACTATTCCTTTTAGTAATCATAATATTCAATCATACAAGTTCACATTAAATATATTAGAACTTTAAGTAAACATGTTATTATAATAGCTCATAGGTTTAACAAGTGAGAACGATCCTTTCACTTTAGACACAACATTATAGTATTAAGAAACTGCACTCAATCATATAATGATGACATCATAACATAATTACATATTCATACGAATTCATAGATCTATGGTTACGGATGAGGGATCCTTATCACAAAATTACAACAACACAATTAGCTATAACATCATTATCACATAAGTAGATTTCATCTGGCATAATTGAGATCAAAGGAGAATCACGATCATACCTCATTGCCCTTCATGGGACTTCATACCTAAATACCAGCGATCTCACAACCAACATATGAAATAGGGAAATTCATGAAGTATTAACATAACTAAAATCAAAGTAAACAAGGGACTTGTTCATCACCCTCAATAATTTACCTTAATCAAACCAAAAAATTAGGGATTTGGGGGAAACACATGGGTTAAGGCAAAACTCATAATAATTCATCAATTGACCATCAATTCATACTTAAAAACACTGATTCATCATAGTTCATCACAATTAACTCACAACTTCGTTATAGAAAGAAGACCCATGTGAGGAGAAAAACCCTTGTTTTGGCAGATCTAGAAATCATCTTTTGACGGACCTCTTGGGAAAAGGTTTCGCAAGAGTAAAATAAACTGTACATTATTGATGACAGAGACACGAAATTGGGTTGAAAAAATTTAAGGCTTGATCTTATTCATGGAGCTCTATTGGTCTTCAATGGAGTTTTGGAGGAAGAGAGGATTTGGGAGAGAAAGAGTGATTTTTTATTTCAACATGAGGGACTTGATCTTTGTGTTAGAGTGGACCTAAAACCGACTCTAATAAATTATAGTCACCCATTAAATTACCCAAAGGACCCCTCACTTAAATGTTTTTATTTGTGAAGTCAAACACCCAAAATATGAATTTTATGATATCAGGGAAGTAGTTGCGCGTCGCATGGACAAATCCCATCATTTTTCTTAAATTTTGGGTTAAGGCAGTGAGGTGCATGGAAGACTCGTGTTGTAAGGATTCCCTCAAATAATGAGGTAGAACACCTTGTGAGGAACATGCGCCGCGACCTGTTCCTCTAATTTTGCCTGTTCGCAGGTTGCCAGGCAGACTGCCCACCCATGTTTGGGTCCTCTCCAAGGACCCTTCCGGTGGTCCTTGGGTTTTTGTTTTTTGATGTTTAGACTCTATATACTACACTCTACCAAAAAAGGTCTTTTTACATGTTTTGGAGTTTATATGAACCTTCGAAACCTTCACCAAATATAGGGACGTCAACCTAATTGAATCTCAAAAGTTTCCAGACGTTAAGGCTTTTCTTTAATCCTGTCGCTCCAATACTTCTAAATCAAGTAGGTTATACTTATGTAGGTCAAAAATAATTATTACTCAACATATTATGCTCTATTATAGGTCATGGATTTCGGAGGTGTTACAGAAGGTAGGGTTCACCGTAGTCGTCAGGAGTGGATTGCCTTATAGTCCAAAAAGGCCATAGAGTGATGTTTCCGTGACATCCCCCAAGCTCCATAACTATGTTGACAACATAGTAATACTAGCTAGTGGATCCACCTAGATGCTATGTTCATGTTTGGTACTACGTTGGCCAGTAGACCACCTTCCATCGGTGTAAGGTCTTATAAAACTAGATTACACACTTAGCTCTTGTGGTGTATGTTGGTTAAGGCAAGTGTTCCTGAAAGTAAAATGAAGTAATGGACTATACACTAACTAGGGTGACTTGAGAGGTTTGACTTAGCCTAGGTAGGGATACAGGACTCTACCTATGTCTTGCACTAGTTTGCCTTGGGAGAATCCTTAGGAGGTTGTTCTTGTGTTCTTACAATGTATATGCTATGAATATGATAACTTTACATGTTTATGAACTTTTATGATGTAAGTTTCATTGATGAACATGATATTGGTATATATTGCTATATATTATGATGACTACTATTGATGCTATGTTATATTGGGTTGGGCATTACTTGTGATCTTTTGTTTGATTTACATGATTGAGTAAGGTTATGTTGCTTTGCTTGGTCATTGCACTTGTAGTCTAAATGGTGGGTTATATGTAAGGGTCTTGATTATATTATGCGGTTATGAACTGTTGTATATGTTGATTTGACTAATACTTGTTCATGTTTGTCTTGTATCGTACATGAGTTTAGCTTATGGATTATTTGATTACTGGCTTGTATGGGTTCTTGATTGTGCAAAAAGATTTTAAATGTACTTTGGAATAGATTTGAACAAATGTACTCCTTCGCATTATTTGACTTGTTTATGTGCATATACTCATACTTAGTACAAGTGTGTACTAACCCCGTGTTTATGTTTACTACAAATTGTAGGATCCAACCATTTAACTTAGTTGAAGGCCATTGAAGACTACTTAGATATTCCTCAAGTGTTCGGTAGGTCCTTATATTCCGAGGATACCATTCCTTTCTATTTGATATTGTTTAGCCTTAAAAATGATTTTGTTCGTTCTCTTTCTTTGTTGAATTTGGATATTCCTATATGAGGCCTTTATTGTAATGAAGTATGGGTTAAACCCAAGATGTTTATATGTGTGTGTGTGTGTGTGTGTAGAAGATTAAGTAATCTTCATATATGAAGGGTCTATGTATACTCGATATATACGATGTGTATGTAGAGGTCTATGTTAACCTCAATGTAGAAGTAGTAAAATGATTTAAATTTTCCGCTAAATTTGACCTATGAATGTAATGATGTAAGCTAAGAGGCTAGTCTTAGTTCTCAAAGAGGACGACAACGCCGGTTATGTCTAGGGTGCTCCCAGGATGTGAAACAAAAGATAATGCAGCACCAGGATCAAGTAAACCATACACATCAATCGAAAATACTTTCAACATACCGATCATGACCTTGGGAGAAGTCTATTGCTCTCCCCTTTGAGCGAAGTGCATAAAAGCAACTCTTATTAGGAGCATCATTACAACAACTTGCTTGAGCATGAACACTACCTTTGTCTTGCCCCTTCAAATTTGGGCAATCTCGAACTTTGTGCTGACTTTTACCACAACCCAAAAAATACCCATTCCGATTAAGAATTCCTCTAAGTGACCTTTTCCACACTTGGCACAAGGAGACCTCTTGTTTTGTGAACTAGTGCCCCTTCCCTTTTTAGGCTTAGGGTTAGACACCCTATCATCACGAAACTTAGGGAGCTTTGAAGGAACTTTATTAGAAACTTCATTTTGAACCTTGTATTGTCTTGGATATCAAGCCTAACCTTAGAGAAACCACCATCAGATGACTTTTCCCTCTTCGCATCTCTACTCTTCATCTTAGACCTTTCCTCTTCCACTTGCTAAGCATGAACCATGAGAAAGAAATATTCATATTTATATGTAGCATTGACAAATGAAATTCCTCTTGCAAGTCATCCGACACTTTCATCACAAAGCGGTTCATTTAATATGTAGGATCGAAAGCTAAATAAGGAGCATATTTTGACAATATAGTAAATTTTTCAAAGAGTATTCAAGTACACTCATACACTCCTTGATGAAGGTTGATGAAATCTACCACTTCAGCTTCCCTCTTTTCCCTAGGAAAGAAGCTATCAAGAAAAGTTCTTGAAAACTTCCCAAGTCACCGGTCCACCCCTTAAAGGTCTACTATCTATACATTGGATGTATCAAGTTTGCGCCACATCCTTAAATTGATAAGGGGCTAACTCGGCCTTCAAAGTATTAGATGCTAAAAGCACGTAGATTCAAAACTCTTGAGGCACGATATTTGACTTCCAAGAAAGTAAGAGTTTCCTAAGAATCTATAAATTCCTATGCATAAGTGTGGTGTGCTTCACAAATATGAATACAAATCCACATAGACGTGGTTGAGAGATATAGACTCAAATATATTTAACCTCATGCTTTAATACCAAGTTTGTCACATCCGGGGAGCACCCCCTAGATGTAACTGGCGTCGTCGTCCTCTTTGAGGACTAAGACTAGCCTCTTAACTTACATGTTTAGATTCATAGGTCTAAATTTGTGGAAAATATCAAACTTTTCATTACTTTTATATAGAGGTTTACATCGACGTCTACATACACAACATTTATATCGAGTATACATGGACCCTTTATATATGAATATTACATAGTTTTCTACTTCTATTGCACATAAATATATATAAAATATAACATAGTGTCAAATGAACGTCTCATGTAATAACCATCTAACACGAGTATAACAGTTTGGGCCTAGCCAATACATCATACAATAAGGCCTCATATAGGTAATACAATGTTTAGTACTCAAACAAAAAGGAAAGAACATAAGAGTCTTAAAACTAAAAAAACTTCATTAGCTTTATAGTGGTGTTGTTATCGGGAAGTGAGGGTCTACCCAACTTGTATGATTGAGAATTTCAAGTCTTCTTCAAAGTCGTCTCAAATCCCTTCAATGACCGTAACCTAAAATATTGGGGAAAAGGAGTAAGTGGGGTTAGTACACCATTTGTACAAAGTATGATACCATATGCACACATATCATGAAATCATGCTAAAAAGACATTTAATCAAAACATGCTCTTTTACATTTAGAACGACTTATGCACAATCAAGAAGACCATACCAATCAATAAGACATATTCGCTAAGTCCAAAACATGTATATGATAAGACCAAGAATACTAAGCCTAGTCAAGTCAACATGCATATCACATAATCGGAAGCATAGTCAAGGAAACTCTATCATCAAGTTATAATAGCAACAAACATGAATTAGAGTTCATTACAACATAACCAAAGAAATATAATTACTCATGAACCCTCATTAAGTCAAATTATGCAATGACCAAGCAAAGCCCCATAACCTTATTCAATCAAGTAAACCCAATAAGAATCATGACCAACATCCAACTTCACATAGCATGTCATTTATGAGTACATATCATCATACTTTAGAGTTAGAGACCAAACACATATTCATAAGTGAAACCAACCATCAATAGTATCACCAATGTGTGAGATCAACATATATATATATATCATGTACAATTATAAGCATATACATACATAAGAACATTCTCCTAAGGTTTCCCTCAAGGCAAACTAGTGCAAGACATAGGTAGAATTTGTTGTACTTAATTACTTCATTTTAGTTTAGGTAAACTTGCCTTAACCAACATAGACCACAATAGCTATGTATGGAATCTGGTATTGTAAAACCTTACAACGAATGAAGGTGGTCTACTGGCAAAAGTAAAACCAAACATAAACGTAGCTTTCTAGGTAGATACACTAGCTAGTCGTCCCATGGGGCAACATAGTTCAAGAACTAAGAGATATGTATGAACTCTCTCCATGCAACTTGGAAAATGAAGCCTCATCTCATGGGAATCCATAGGATGAGTATCCCTCATAAGGGAATCAGCACCTCATGTGGAACTATAGGGTGAATCTTCCTCTATGGAAAGTCAACACCTCCCATTGTCAAGTCCACTCTTTTCTTAGCTAAGTCCCTTTTTGAAATGTATTTAACACCTTTATAAATCATCATAGCTTAATGTAGGTCATAGGGTCTATAACTTGTATAATCAATATCATCATAGCTCAATAAGAATTTCATGAGTATAATCCATTCATTAAAATTCATACATCTGAGGCTAGCACTTTACATAGTCACATCATATTAAGGCACATTGGTAAGTCATAACCATCCTTATACAATTTTCATCTTATAAAACACCTCACAAACATAGTAAAGACATTTCAATTCAATATCACACAGACCCTGTCAATCCTAATACAAGGAATACTTCAATAGAACATCATCCTTAACCACAAGTAACCATATTGAGATCCCAAGACTTACCAAGTCTTCTTTATAATCCATCATCACGGTCTTACCATCTACCCTTAACTCAACACAACAAGGGTATATATCATCAAGAAATAGTAACCATCATGATAACAAAGACAATTGAATCTGTACATCACCATCCATTACTATTTCATAGCTTAAGACAACAAACTTATGACAAATCCATAATCTACTTCATAACCTAGATCAATTATTCAATAACCTAGCATTATAGGACTAAAACTCATATTAATATATCCATAATTGATACAATAACATCATCTATTTGTAATTAAACCAATAACCTATTATGTGTAATCACAATTACACAATTCATATCAAGATCACAACCTAGGGTTAAGGGAAATAGGCTATCTTTTACAAACTAGATCAATACATCAAGACATAACATAATTGAGTTAAAATACATGTTAATATATTCATGATATACAGAATAAATCATAAATAAATCAATTCACAAGATCAATTTCGAGATTGGAAAAGACCCCATGTAAACCCATCTTTTGAAATCAATTTGATGGAACCCTTTGGGGAAAGAAGTCTCAAAGGTGAAATGAATCTCATACCTTAATGTTTGATGAATATTGATGGAGAAACTTTGGTTATTGAACCCCTAGAACCCACCTTGACTTTGAATCCTATGGAGTTCTTTAAGTTGAGAGAGAAAGAAGAGAGAAGGAAGATAATTTGGCTTTGTGAATTACCAGAGCTTAGGTTAGTCTTATTAGGTTAGGGTTTTTATATAAATTGAAAATTATATTATATTAGGCCTCCCCTAAACTCTGATTAACCTCGTAACTAAGACCACTAATTCAATGAATTAAGTCAAAACGTGCAACAAAATATAGACCTCACAGACGAAACCGTGACCCACACCCTGTTTGTCAATCGACAGACTAATGACCAACCGTCCTGTTAGTTCATCGTTGAGTTCAGGGATTGGAAACCTCAACCCTGAAAAAATATTCTAAGTGTCCATAGACTTAGGCAATGGACGCCCCGTCGATTGACACACGAATAGTGGATTGCACTCGTTTTTGCACACTGCCTTTTGGCAGCTTTTTGACAATTCGCAAGGGTCCTTCTCAAGGGCCCTCGGTTGGTCCTTAGGGAGTCTTGCCCGGATTTTTCGACTATGAACTAACTCTAATACGTTTTAGACACCCTTCCATCTGTTTTCATCATTTTCCGACTCCTAAAAGCTAGTCAAATGGCTAAGGCGCGCTAGCTATTGTTTGAGCTAGTTTCTTGATGACATGGACATTCTTCGACGTTTAGATTTCAAAACTTCCTAAATGACTTATATTCACTAAAATAGACCTTAAAATAGTGTCTAAACCGTTTGACACCTATGTTAGGCTCTAGAACACGTTATAGACTTTCGAAGGGTTATATTATCCCCCCCCTTAGGAACATTCGTCACCCAATGACACTAAAATCTTTGAAAGGAAAGAATAGACTCAAGACTAGTGGCCCAAACAACACAATAATACATGAAAGCATGATTTACAACTTCAATTATGACATTTACACAAGGCAATTCAAAAATTCTATTACCACACATAAGGCTCAAAATCTCATTATGAGGAGTTTTTTTCTCACAACAACAATATGAGCTCAACATACCATACATGACTCAATTATACCAAAGTTCATCTTACCAACAACCTACATATCATTTCATAAAGACTCACCATATCAAAATGCACAACATAACTCAAAACAAGGAGAATTTAAATTTTTTTAGTTAAATAAGTATATTTTGCTTTAACTTCAATGTAATGACACCAAAAAAGCACATTTTTGCAATACATCACCAAAAATAAAGCAACTTCAATTTTAGTAATTATTTCATTATTAATAGGAATAAATAACCTTAGTTATCAAATAGATGAGGGTAACAGGACTTCATGTTGGCCTCGGCCTCCTATATCGCACCCTCAACTAGGTGATTCTTCGATAACACCTTTACAAAAGTCACTTTCTTGTTTCTTTACTACTTTACTTATGTACAAAGGATTTGAACAGGAACCTCTTCATATGAGAGGTTATCTTTCACACCGAGACCCTTAATAGGAAGAATAGACCCGGGATCACCGATACACTTCTTAAGTATAGAAACATGGAAAACTGGATGAACCTAATCAAATTCACTAGGAAACCTCAACTCATATGCCACCTTACCAATCCTTTGAACGATTTCATACAGACCAACATAACGAGGAATCAACTTCCCTTTCTTTTAAAATCTAACCACCCCCTTCACAGGCAAAATTTTCAAGCACACCTTTTCACCTTCTTCAAACTCTGATTCCCTTTTCCTATGACTAGCATAAGACTTTTGCCGACTATAAGTTGTTTGCAACCGGTTCCTTATGATATGAACCTTCTCCAAAGTCTTCTAAATCAAATAGGGACCCAGAAATGAAGACTTGCCCACTTCAAACCATTCAATTGGAGATCTACTTCTCCGACCATAAAAGGCTTCGTTATGACACACGGATATAGATTAATGGTATCTATTATTATAAGCAAACTCAACCAAAGTCAAATGATTATCCCTATTTCCCTTGAAATCAATGATATAATCTTTAAGAATATCCTTAAGGGTTTGTATCGTACGCTATTAGCACAGTCAATTCCATCCTTCAAAAGTAAGTACCACAAAAAGATGAGTATGCTAGAAGTAGATTTCATGGATAACAGTGCTAGAAAGACGTTGTCGATACTCACTTGTGTCGTTACTTCTCTTTTCATGTCGAGAACAACTTTATTGACCACCAGATCCATGAGCTTAACCATCCGTTTGGGGATGAAAAATGGTGCTTAACTTAACTTTTGTACCCAACCCTTCTCGGAAAGATCTCCAATACCTAGATGTGAATTATGCACCCCTATTCGATATGTTAGATAATGGAATACCATGGCGACACACAATTTCATCTATGAAGATCCTTGCATAAACTTCCGTCGAATCGGTAGACTTGTCGGGAATAAAACAAGCGGATTTGGTCAACCTATACACAATAACCTATATATAGTCCTATCGCTTTTGCTTCCAAGGCAAACCTACCAAAAAATCCAATTTTATGTCTTCCAACTTCCAAGTATGAACTTTAATTTCTTGATGTAAGCCACCCAGTTTTCGGTGTTTGGCTTTCACCTGTTGGCAATTTGACACTTCGCAACAAATTCCGCTATGTCCTTTTACAAGCCTTCCCACTAATACAATTCCCTAAGGTCATGATACATCTTAGTCGAACCCGGATGAATTGAGTAACGGGACCCATGAGCTTCCTCAAGAATTCGATTCCTCAAATCATCTACATCGGGTACAAACAACCTTCTTTGATACCTCAAGACACCATCCCCCCTAAAGAGTGATTCATAAATCTTGCGAAGAACCGATTCCTTCAACTCCAACAATGGTTGATCAAGGTTTTGTTTGGACTTCACCTTAACCACCAGTGATGACTCGGAGTTACGATGAACCATAAAACCACCATTCAGAGAATCTTTCAGCCTAACACCTAATCTATCCAACCTATGAACATTTTTCACTAGGTCTTTCTTGGCTTCTTCTACATGAGATACACTACCCATATTCATACGATTAGAGCATCCGCAACCACATTATCCTTGTCGGGGTGATAGAGAATACTCATGTCGTAATGTTTCAACAATTCAAACCACCTTCTTTGTCGTATATTTAACTCCTTTTGACTAAACACATATTGTAGACTCTTGTGGTTGGTATACACTTCTACATGAACACTATACAAGTAATGCCTCCATATTTTCAGAGAAAAAACTACATCTTCTAACTCAATATCATGAGTTGGATCATTTCTCTCATGCAAATTAATTTGTCTAGAAGCATAGGATACTACTTTCACATGTTGCATAATGTAACACTTCAAAAATCTAAGACGTGTTCCAGACACTAACATAATTGTCATAAGGTTTTGACAATGTTTAAGGTCTATTTTAAGGAATATAGGTCATTTTGGAAGTCTAGAAACCAAAACATCCAAGAACGTCCATGGCATCAAGAAACTAGTTCAATGAGGTGCTAGAGTTCCTTGGCCTATTTGACTAGCATTTAGGAGTCATAAAAGTATGAAAATTTGTGGAAGGATGTCAACATGTATTCCAGGTAATTCATAGTCGCAATGTCCGGGCATGACTCCCCAAGGACAAACCAAGGGCCCATGAGGAGGAACCTTGCATTTTTGGGTCAAAGGACTGCCAACGGTAGTGTGCAAAGATGAGTGCCATCGACGGGGCATGTGTTAATCGACAGGGCGTCGATGGACATCGTTTGTCACATCGCGAGACAACACCCTAGAATATATGGCACTCTCAGAGTGAAACCAGCGTAATTTTCCTCTCGGAGTTCTTGTACAATCCCTTCTGTATCGTTCATCGCATATAAACATATGAAAAGTAGTGCGGAATTAAAACATTTCACAAACATTTGCATAGTATTTAAAATATCTTTCATTTAAAACTCATAGGAAATACTAAGTCAGATTTTATCAAATCTTATACACAAGAATACTTTGGGACACGGCCCATACTCAATAGAAATAAGTACTACTAAGTCTATTACAATACTTCGATAAGTGAAACAAAACACATTTATGCCCTCGAGTCAAATGAGGACATACTTCAACTAGCATGAACTATCTTCTAATCTAAGTTTTGCTCTCCAAAAGAATCTTCACCTATGAGTCACTTTAGAAATAGATTAAAACATGGAATTAGTACAAACACATGTATTAAGTATGACATAATGCATAAAATCATGAAAATGGACATTTATTAGAAACATTATCTTTTTTAATAAAACAACATATCAAAATCATAAGATAACATTTAACAACTTAGAAAAATATAAGAAATCACTTAATTAATTTAGGAAATTTTTAAGAAATTTTACAGTGAACTACATAAGTGTTACAGTGAAGTACAGTAAAGTCTTCACTTCACCTTAGACACTTCCTCGCATGTATGTCCCTCAGTAAAAGTCATCCTAAGACTCACTTAAGTAATACAAAGGGAGACCGTCGATACACCTTCACTAGGCACACCTAAATGATCCTTATGACCACCTATAATGATATACACACTTATAATACATCAGGCACATGAACATGAGATCCTCCTACCAAAGGTGATTCTAAGTCTCACTTGAGTGAGTTGTGAAGCGGACACCCATACTATCCCTTACACACACACTTAAGAGTTCCTATAGATTACCTAGGATAACATAATTCTCACTTAATACAACAACATATAGATAATATGACATCCTCTTTACAAAGGATATCAAAAGACTTAATTAAGTAAATCAAAAATAAAACGTCCATGATTGACCTCTTCAAGATTACCTAAATAATCCTTAAGAATACATAATGCTTATATCATGTCTACATAATCAACAATCTTCCCTAACTAGAGTCATTCTTAAGACTTATATAGGTAAGATACGAAGTGACCATTCATATGTCCTGTTCACACCTTAACTAGAAAACCCTTAACTACTCTAGATAAGTACTTATTCATTTAACATTCTTTCTTAACTTAATCATTACATTCATTAGTTCATTTAAGAGATATTCATCACATAAGGACATTCAAGTAATGGTCTTGGAGAAGACCTAGGGACTCTAAGTAACACCTTCAAAGCCTATTGTGCAATGTCGATATGGCGTCCTAAACCAACACCTAAACTTCATATAACTTCTCTAATGCTAGTACGTATCCCATATGATGAGAATAGGAAATAACTAACATAGACCATGATAGATATACATGGAATCCGGAGTTCCAACCTACTCTGATGAGGGTGTTCTACTTGCAAAGGGTAGATCTAGGACATATCCCATGTAGGCACATGGTTAAGCAATATGAAGGGCTTTTATGAACTCTATTCTTATTATCAAGTAGAGACCCATTGTACTCTAGTCTCCGTCTCAAGTAGAGGTACTTCCCATAACATACTCACTCGGTTCTAGACTTTGTTCTAATAGAGTAATCCACATTAAAAGATCACATGAAGATGTTCCTTATCAAGTTCATAAACGAATCACATTCACCTTACCAAAGACGTCCACTAGGTCTACCTTTCAATGGCGACTATGATAGCTCATCATGAGTTCCCTAAGGATGATATGATGTCGTTCCAGCCAATCAAATTTAAGTCCATCATTCATTACATGAATGATACCATTATGACTCTCCAATCCAAGTTCATAACATAACCTTACCACTAGGTTTAAGGTTCCACATACATGACCTTCTAAACATCATTTAAGGTCTCACATATCATTCATTCATACATGACAAGGGTGCACTAAGCTTACCTAGTCAAAACATCTCATATTCACATATCATTCATTCATACATGACAAGGGTGCACTAAGCTTACCTAGTCAAAACATCTCATATTCACATATCATTCATTCATGTATCAACTAGGGACACTAGTGTCAAAACCCGAGACCACACCCTAGAAAATATGGCAATCTCGGATTGCGACTGGCGTACTTGACCACTCGAAGGTCTTGTACAAGACCTATCATATCGTTCATCACATATAAATCATGTGAAAAGTAGTGAGGAATTAAAAATTTTCATAAATGTTCTATAAGTCTTTAAAATATCTTTCGTATAAACCTCATAGGAAATACTATGTCCCATTTCATCAAATCATAGCAAAAGAATACTTTTGGACACGCCCATACAGTACGAATATAGAAATACTTAGTCTATTACAATACTTCTATAAGAGACATAAAAGACATGTATGTCCTCGAGTCAAATGAGTACATATTTCAATTCACTTGAGTGATGCTATGATCCAAGTATTGCTTCCCAAATTCTCCTCACCTACCATCACTATAGAGATATATAAAAGCATGGAATTACTACAAACACATGTACTAAGTATGGCATAATGCATAAAATCATGAAAAAAAACATTTATTGGAAATATGCATCTTTTTCATTTAAACATCATAATAATAATTTTTAACACCTTAGAAGCACATAAAAAATCATTAAATATATTTAGAACATTAATAGAAATATTCATAGTGAATTATGTAACTTTACAATGATTATTTATTAAGGTTACAGAGACGTTTCTCAACATCACAAGGAACTATTTTCAAACATGCAATCATCTCACTACAAGCTACCCGAAGACTCACTAAAATAAGACAATGAGAGACCGCCCATACAATCTATCTAGGAACACCTAAATTATCCTTAACATAACTTATAATGAGACCCACACACACTTACAAGACATCAAACACATAGACATGAGATCCTCCTACAAAAGCTAATTATAAGTCTCACTTGAGTGAGTTGTGAAGTGACCTCCCATACAATCCCTTGCACCCACACTAAGGAGATCCTATAGACTACCTAAGATAGAATCATTCTCACTTAATAGAACAACATATATATAATATGACATTATTTTTCCAAAGGCTATCAAAAGACTCACTTAACCAAATCAAGCAGATGAGGTCCATGAGTGATATCTTCAAGATTACTAAAATAATCCTTAAGGCTACCTAAGGCTTAGATCATATCTACATAATCCCTAACTATAGTCATTCTTAAGAGTTAACTAGGTAAGATAAAAAGTGACCATTCTTATGCCCCCTTCACAGCTTAACTAGACAACCCTTAACTACTCTAGATAAGTACTTGTTAATTAATATGCTTTCTTAACATAAGCCGTTACATTCCTTAGTTCATTTAAGACTCATTCATCACATAAAGATATTCATGTAATTGTCTAGGATAAGACCTAGGGACTCTCCTAACACCTTCAAAGCCTATTGTCCAATGTCTAGATAATGTACCATATGATAACGTAAACTTCATAGAACTTCTCTAATGCTAGTAGGTATACCATATAATGAGAATAAGCAATAACCGACATTGACCTTGTTAGCAAACCATGGAATCCGGAGTGGTAGCCTAGTCCGATTGATGGTGTTCAACTTTCCAATTGTAGAACTTGGACACATCCCATGTAGGCACTTGGTAAAGGAATATGAAATGTGTGCTTTGTACTCTAGTATCATTCTTTAACTCAAAGTACTTCCCTTACAATACTCACTCGGCTCTAGCCTTCGTTCTCATAGAGTAATTTACTTTTAAGGTTCATATAAAGGGGTTCCATATCAAGTTAATAAACCGATAACATTTACCCTATCAAGGAGGTCCACAATGGCTACCTTACAATGGTGAAAAGAAGCTTATAATCACTTTCCTAAGGATTGATATGATGTTGTTCTAGCCAACGAACCTTAAGTACATCATTCATTACAAGAAGATTGCCATTACAACTTTCGATTTCAAGGTTCATAACCTTACACTAGGTTCAAGTTTTCACATAAAGGAACCTCTTAAAATCATACAACATCTCCTCTCATTCATACATACAAGACTAACAGGCTTTAGCATCCTAATTCAAGACATCTCATACTCACATTCAGACATGCATCAAGTAAGAGGCACGAGTCTATAACAAAAAACACCTCATACATTACATATAACCTTTAGCATGTCATTGTAGAAGCACATAGGCAAAACCAACATCATTATTCGATCATAATATACACTACTATAATAAAATCAATATAACCATTTTAGAATCATATAGTCAAATAGGAACAATTATGTATCAGCTCTACGGCTTCACACATACACGTAGTCATAGTCTAACATGATCACCTAACAAAATCAATAGAAGACTACATACTTTCACATCACTAACATGTAAGTAAATATGATCATAATTCATATAATAAAATATACAAATCATAATAATACTTCAAGTAGTGCCGACAAGGCAATGGTTATCATAATACATAAACTAACGCTGACAAAGCCACATTAACTGCAAGTAAAGCACATAGCACCACCACCATAAGTGGACCATACCAATCACAACATAACTGAAGTCTAATTAACATAAAATAAATAGAATTAGTGCAGTATACCACCAATCCATTCTCTCCATTTCAATCGATATCTAAATCATCCAATTCAATACCATAAAGCCCATACCCATGGCCATAACAATTAATTCAATACATAAACTATGATATTCAAAGTAACTAGGTCAATTTAATATAGATTCATCCATCTAAGAAAACCTATACATTAATTCAATATAATTATTACATCAATCAATAGCCCATAGGAAACTACCCTAGAATTCATACTCATTAAGTCCAAATAACTTAACCCATAAAGTAGTCAAAAACTACGGTTCATCAATTACATGGATAATAGATTAGTTGAGTTAAAATCATCTAATTAAAAATAATTTAATCAATATACAATGCTTTAAAACCTTGAATGCAAGAACCCATGGATAGATCAAGAAATTGGACAATTTATCTTTGCAAACTTTAGAAAACTTCTTTGAACTTGGGCTCCTTGATTAAAAAAGTTTCAAAGATCAAAAAACATACCTCAATAAATCTAATCATCATATTTGATGAAGAATAATCACTCAAACCTCCAATCCAAGCCGTTCCTTGAGTTTTGGCTCCAATGGAGTTCTAGAGAATTTATAAGAGAATTTGAGTTTTTGATTTTGAAGAATGAAATCTTCGAAGTGTTAATGACTTATAAACATGTTTAAAATACCCAAGAGACCCCTAAATAACCACACTTTCTCTTATTTGGATGTGGGGTGAATTTACAACTACACCACTATATTAATAATAAACTGCACGCAGTTGACAACCTTCATAGATGGTTGTGCATCTACAGGGCGTTAGTCCACCAATAGACCATCCTATACTCCCTCGATGGGTTCAGAGACTGGAAAATGGAAGCTTAGTCCCCTAGGCTAAGTCTCAACCCACGCCCTCAATCGCTAGTGTAACATTCTAGATAATTTTATGTCTAGTGATGAGGCCAATAGGTCTTTATGTATGCATATTGGGGATACATAGGCATTCCAATGCCAATATTTAAAATATTGGGCATAGTATACAAAAATGGCTAAGGGGTGTTATCCAATTTCTTTACAATACCCAAATAAGAAAAAATATTGGGCATATTAGAAAATATTTGCTTAAAGGGTGTTAGCCATATATCTAAGTATTAATGATCTTGTTTAGGAATTGTATATGCAATGAGGACCCAACACTAAAATGCTTTTTCCTTTAACTCACAAAAATGTATTAGGCAATTAATTGTCAAGCCAATATACCATGTCACATGATCAGTTAAAATGGTCATGTAGAGTATGCAGTGCCCAAGGACATAGTGAGGATCCTTGGGACAATAAGTAAACATTACCAAAGGAACCATAAATAATAGTTAGTTAGGAAATTACAACCAACCCATGTGCAAGCACATGTGCAAGACATGTGAAGAGGCACCAAAGGAGGGGACCACCCTAACCAAATTCGGTTAGGGTAGTTAAGGGGGCAAAAACGTTCATAAGGGACCACTCAATGTGAGGCCTAACTTCCTAACCAATTACATACTCTAACCTACTACCCCAAATAGCTAACTAACCTAGGACTAACTGAAACGGACCAACTAGAGCACCCGACAACCTAGGACCAAAATTGGGTTGACACTAACCTACTACTAGTTAAAGAGATAACCTAGTACGTAACCTAGGATGGTCTAAAAGGTTAGGTATGGTCCTATCAACTAAGTCATACTTTAGTAATTACCCTAAGTTACCTCATTAATTTATTTAGAAAGTTAATTAAATAAATTTAAAAGGGCTAATACCGAAACTACAAAGGAAATTTTTAGATTTCTGTTAAGACAAGAAAGGGACAACCTAGTACCTAACCTACGATGGTCCAAAGAGTTAGTTAATGTCCTAACAATATAGGTTTACTTTAGTAAGTAACCTAGTATACTTAATTAATTAATTTATCAGCTTAATTAATTAATTTAAAGGGTAAAAACCGAAATCACAAAGATTTTTCAAGATTTTGATCAAGGCAAGAAAAAGACAACCTGGTATTTAACCTAGGATGGTCTAAAGAATTAGTTATGGTTATAACGACTTAAGGGTACATTATTAATTACACTAGGTTACTTAATTAATTAAATTAATTAAATTAATTAAATTAAAGTGGTCAAACCGAAAATCTTATGCTAACCTAGATAATGCAAGAAACATCCTATTACTTAACCTAGGATAGTCCTAAAGGGTTGATTTTGGTTCCAATGACTTGAGGATACTTTAGTACTTAACCTAGGTACCTAAATTAATTGAATTAAGGATTTAATTTATTACTATAGAGTCAAAATTTTTACCAAGACCATAGTCAACACCAATTTCCAGATTGGACTAAGTTTTATGTTCTCCTATGTTGAGTCTACTGTTATAGGGTGTTCATTGAATGCTTGTTATAAGTTAATTGAATTTAAAAATGTTGTCTTACAACAAATGAAGTTTAAATGACCATCATATGTGAAATTTTGATTTATTCAAGCAAATTGTCTAACAAAACTATGTCCAAAATATTATCTCCAAAAATGTGTGAAGTTAAACTAACAAAGTGATACCAATCTCTACATCAATGAACTCATAAAATACGGCATGACAATCAATGGAACAAGTCCCAACATACCCTATCCACATGATTTTGTGAACGTAATAGCATTGAATAAGTAGTTAAAACATTCATAAAGAATCAATGCTAGTTCATGAATCTATAATGCCAAAATGACTTCATAGCTTGACCAAACCAAGCATTGAGTTGTTCTTGTAAGTTAATCAAAGATTAAAAGTTCAAATGTGGTGAAAGTTTGGCTTATGCCAATAAATTTGTCTACAACATTATTTTCAAAATATGTAATAGAATTGGCTAATGATTCCATGATATTGTACTTGAATGAATTGCCTGCCTTATGCCAATAAAATGGCTAACCATACATCGTCTAAGAGTGATGAATGAAATTTTCTATAATGTTATCTTTTAATAATTAAAATATTATCTAATGGCTAAGGTATACAAAACTAAACATGAATGAGTGTAACTTTGGCTTGTGCCAATAAATTTTCTACGAAGTCAGTTTTCAAATTTTCTAGACCAATACTTATTTTGTGCCAATCATATATAGCCAAAGTATTAAAATGACAATATAAGAACACCTAAGGCAATTCAATGAAACCATATCCAAAGGCATGCAAATCATTGGGACAAGTCCCAACATGCCCTAACCAAATGAACTATGAACATATGTAATTCATTGAGTGAAGTTCTCATCGTCCATAAACGATGATATGAAGCTATCAAACAAAAGTAAGCAAGTAACGTGAGAAATAAAATAACTAAATATGTCTATGTTAAGCAAGTAACCAGAATTAGGTTTTAAAAGAAGTGAGACAAGCCTCACTTACACCTAAGCTACTATGTTTAAAATACTCACGAATGAAGGAGTTCGAATGTACGAGACATGTCTCATTAACACCAAAGATGTTATGTAAGGACAATTCACATTTCTTCAATTTAAAGAAAAGGATTAAAAGTCATCAATAGTGTAAGTAGATGTTACCAAAATGTACTAAACTATGAGAGTATAAAGCTAATGAAGCGACCAGTCTCTATGTACACTCTTATGAAAGTATTGAGACTGATGTATACTTAATACTAATGATGAGATGATAAATCATCTATTGAGTTATGATGTACTCATACTAGAAGTCAGCTTCCATGAAGTATGAGTTCATTGAAATGGCACTTTATACTGAGCACCAATAGACTAGCTATGAGCGGTGATGCCTTCTTCTTTCGGGAAGAGCGGAGGTTCACGTAACTCTCTTGAGATGAGATTTTCCGGAATGCCGGGTATGGGTCTCCTTATATCTCGTAGTCTTTGAACCTATACTGCCAATGTAGGGATCTGGAGGGGTTAAATTACCATGTACGCTAGAATATTTGGGTCATTTCGGGTGGTGATTCCACCTTTTTTCAGTGTGGGGTAGACACTGGATTTCATGATGCTCACATGATCTATGTCAGTTAAGGTTGGAGTTCCTCAATATATGAAACATAATGAAATGAACGATATTGAATGTGTTTGTGCAAGACAATGAGAAGGTGAAATCAGATTCAAGTAATGACATTGAGTCATTCTTGGTCATTGCACTTCATGATCCCGATGAGAGTCTTAAACTTCATCCTAGGTATAGATGGTTATTACATCAGCCTACGAATGAATGAAATGAATAATGTTAAGTACGAATTAACGAATGAAGAAGACTATGTGTTTGCTAAAGAAGGCCCTTGGGTTGAGGTCCCATATATTGGGCCCTCTTTTGCGATGTCTTATGCTACATCAACGATTCCAAAGTCTCATGTATATGAAATGTATAATATGTAAAACATGAAAGTAATGAAATAAATGGCATGATCAATAGAGAATTGCTTATGAAAGGTAATGAATATATAGTTCAAAGAATGACTGACTAAAAGGTAGGGAAATCATTCCTTAGTTCTTGGATTACTTACATCGATTCATTATGGGTATTGGACTACAATGAATCATTGCACTTGCAAGTAATACATAGGACCAAATGAGTTATTGAACTACACAACAACAAGAAGAAAAGGACTGAATAATAATGTAAGTGTACAAAGAGGAGCTCTCGGCCTAAGAGGATCAAAATCTCAAATCTTCGCCCAATTTGTTCTAAAATTATGCTGATGATACTAATATATTGTAATCATATAGAAAATGAGTTGTGTGATTTTAATTCATTTAAGCACATCATATTCATACCACAATTCACAACCACTGAATTAAGAAAGTCTATTGTCTAGACTTTCCAGAAATAGCATGTCGTTTATGAAGAGATTTCATTAATTTTGCGTAGATTTATGTATATGTGTGCATACACCCATACTTAGTACAAGTGGTGTACTAAAACCCTACTATTTCATTAATTTTGCATAGATTTATGTATATGTGTGCATACACCCATACTTAGACAGCGTTTCTCCAAACCATTTGGTAGGTCCTCCTGATTTTGAGGATGCTACAAATTTTTTCTAGCCTTAGTTTTAGACATAGCTAGTGGATGTTGTCCCTAGCGTTTCTTTCACACCTTCATTTCGATGCTTTGTAATAAGGCCATGTTTTGCAAACTATTTATGATATATTCATCTTCAGTTTCGAATTGATTCTTTATGTTAGATGGTTGTTCTCTTATGTTGAGCTTAGTATATGATGTATCTAGTTAATAATTATATGAATTCAATGTATATTTCATACATATAAAAAGTTTTAAATTTTCCGCAAATTTTACTAGATGAATGTGAAGAATGCAAGATGAGGCTTGTCAACAACCTCTGAGAGGTCAACGACACCGGTTGCGATCAAGATTCAAGAATCTGGGTTCTGACAAACTTGGTATCAGAGCATGAATTTAAATAACCTAGGATCTAAAGCTCAACACAACCACGTTACGTAGTTTCTAGCTTATAGTTGTAAAGTGCCCCATAATCATGACTTAGAGACTATGCGATGATAGGAAATTCTCCATTATTCTACACTTTATCGTGCTATCTAGAGCTTTGACACTTTGTGTCATTCTAAGTATCTAACATCCTTCTTGTGTGAGCACGTACATGGATACACACAGGAATTAGGATGGCCAAGTGGTCTAAGGCACCAAAATCAATATTTATCCTTCCCAAGAAAAGGCCATAATGGAAATGCTCAACGTGGACGAAAGACGTGTGGAGAGTGTGGTTGTTCTCGTGGATGTGAATGCATGGTAATGTCTAAAATCCTTCTATGAGTATTGATGATGAGAAGAAGGACACGTTTGTTGCATACCAACTCAAGAATATGGCTTAGAAATAGATTTGCTTCTTAAGTGCTATGCTATAATAGACTATAGAAATAGGGTAGTAAGTCTTTAGTTTCCAAATAAGTTGAGTGAAAATGAAAAGGGCGTGGTTAAAATCAAACAGTAAAGGCAGATGCTCAGCGTCGGCCAAATGCTATAGCCAAACACCCCAAAAGAAACTCGTTCTATGCGTTGAAAGGAAGAGAGGAACAAGACAATTCTGCGGATGTGGATAATGGTAGCTTGCTTGTCTTATAATTTCATGTTTATGCATTATTACATCAAGGATCTACCTTGTCTATGGTTACTCGTTTGTTGGATAATCAATTTGACTTACTTCCTAAGATCTTACATGAACCGTCACTAGGTAGTACTTCCATAGGAGACAATGTTGAGGCCGAAGGGGTACGTAGAGAAGTTGATGGCATAATGGCAAGTTCCTTTTAAATAAAGTTGGGCGTCGTTAAGTTAAAATCTTAAGGCATAGAAGATATTGTTTAAGATGTTAGATATACTCTTCCTAATTCTGGTTTATCTGTAAGAAACTCTAAATTTAAGTGCTTTAGTGGATTTGTTGTGGTAAGTCCCTAATTGTATGTCTTATAATAGAACCATGTCAGTTAAAATGAAGTTATGTTGCATTTTATGTTGTTGTTTTATTGTATCATAGGCATTTTTTATGTGTTTCATGATTTGTGATGTGCATTAAGTTAACTGTGATTAAGAAAGAAGTTCCTCGATCCTAAATATGAAGTTTCAGATAAGCTTGAATGTTATACATCATCCAGATAAGTGTGATTCAGATATTCACAAAGAGTAAAGTTTCAAGCATGTTAAAGTGTTTTCAAAAATCACCCTCTTTAGTTTAAAAATGATGTCTAGTTTCATTAGGGGACGAATGTTCCTAAGAGGGGGGTAATGTAACAATCAGGAAAATTTTATATTTAGTGAAGAGCCCAATAGGTCTTTATGAATGCGTATTGGGGATACATAGGCATTACAATGCCAATATTTAAAATATTGGTCATAGTATAGAAAAATGGCTAAGGGATGTTAGAGAATTGCTATATAATACCCAAATAAGCAAAATATTGGGTATATTAGAAAATATTGGCTTAAAGGGTGTTAGCCATATATCTAAGTATTCATGAGCTTATTAAGGAATTGTACCTGCAATGAAGACCCTAAAGTAAAATGCTTTTTCCTTTAACTCACAAAAAGTAATGAGACGTCCAAGTGTCAAGCCTAGATACAATGTCACATGATCAATTAAAATATCATGTAGAGTAAGCAATGTCCAAGGACATAGTGAGGATCCTTTGTATAATAATTAAACATTCCCAAAGGAACCATACATAAGAGTTAGTTAGGAAATTACAACCAACCCATGTGCAAGCACATGTGTAAGACATGTGAAGAACAACAAAAGGAGGGGACCACCCTAACCGAATTCGGTTAGGGTAGTTAAGGGGGAAAACACGTGCATAAGGGACCACTCCATGTGGGGCTTAACTTCCTAACAAACTATATACTCTAACCTACTGCCACAAATAGATAAATAAGCTAGGACTAACAGAAATGAACCCACTAGTGCACCCGACAACCTAGGACCAAAACCGGGTTGACACTAACCTAGTACTAGTTAAAGAGACAACTTAGTACCTAACCTACGATGGTCCAAAAGGTTAACTATGGTCCTATAAACTAAGGGGTACTTTAGTAGTTACCCAAAGTTACCTAATTAATATATTTATAAAGTTAATTAATTAATTTATAAGGGCTAAACCAACACTATAAAGAAAAGTTTTCAGATTTTGGTTAAGACAAGAAAGGGACAACCTAGTACCTAACCTAGGATGGTCCAAAGGGTTAGTTACGGTCCTAAAAATTTAGGTATACTTTAGTAAGTGCCCCAGGATACTTAATTAATTAATTTAGAAGATAATTAATTGATTTAAAGGGTCAAGACAAAAATCACAATGAAGTTTCAAGATTTCAGTTGAGACAAGAAAAAAAACCTAGTATTTAACCCAGGATGGTCCAAATGATTAGTTATGGTTATAACGACTTAAGGGTACTTTCGTAATTACCCTAGGTTACTTAATTAATTAAATTATTGTATTTAATTAATTAAATAAAATAATTCAAACCGAAATTCTTATGCTAACCTAGTATAATGCAAGAAACATCCTAGTACTTAACCTATGATGGTCCTAAAGGGTTGATTTTGGTTCCAATGACTTGAGGGTAATTTAGTACTTACCCTAGGTACCTAAATTAATTCAATTAAGGATTTAATTGATTAATATGAAGTCAAAATGTTGAAAAAAACCATACTCAACACCAATTTTGAGATTTGACCTAGTGTTATATTCTCCTATGTTTAGTCAACTTAGGCGGTTTTTTTAGTAATTAGTTAGTTAATTTATTTAATTAAATTATTAAAGCATAAGTTGAAAAAGTCAAGGTCAGTTCCTAAATCTAAAAAACACTTTCAAACTCAAACAAATACACGACTAAAGCAAGAAAACAAGCGTGAGAAAAACAGTGAAAAAAATGCAGGAAAAAAAACAAAAAATTTCTAAGATGATTTCAAGGTTTCTTCGAGGTTTTTCAAGGTTCTTTCTAGGTGGTCTTCGTACATTAAGTTCTACTTAAGGTATGAGTTTTATCTCATGGAATTCTTTCTCCAAGAGGCTTCTCAAACGTTTCAAAGGCATGAATTTTGAAAATGGGGTTGTTTCCCAATGATATTGTTGAAAGTCCATCTCCCTAGTTATCCTTGTTTACGATTCTTTAAGTATATAGATGTAATCTTGAACATGTTGTTGATATGTGGTTCTAACTGATTTTATAAGTTCTTGATTTATTAATGATTAATAAGGTCTATAGATTGGATTCAGATGATTTTGTGATTAGTTACACAGATTAAGGAATGACATAATGCTTAGTTTTGTGTTAGATAAAGATGAAGTTGTTATGAGTTGTTTATGAAGTTGAGTCTACTGTTATAGGCTGTTCATTGAATGATTGTTATAAGTTAATTGAATGTAAAAAGGTTGGATTACAACAAATGATGTTTAAATGACCACCATATGTGAAAGTTTTATTTATGCCAACAAATTGGCTAGCAAAACAATATCCAAAATATTATCTCCCAAAATGTGTGAAGGTATACTAACAAAGTGATACCAATCTCTACATCAATGAACTCATAAAAAATAGGGTATGACGATAAATGGTAAAAGTCCCAACATACTCTACCCACATGAACTTGTGAACGTAATAGCATTGGATGAGTAGTTATAACTTTCATAATGAATTAATGCTAGTTATGAATCTTTAATGCCAAAATAACTTCATAGCTTTGCCAAACCAAGCATTGAATTGTTCTTGTAAGTTAATAAAATATTAAAATTTCAAGTGTAGTGAAAGTTTGGCTTATGCCAATATATTTGTCTACAACATTGTTTTCAAAATATGTAATAGAATTGGATAATGATTCTATGAAATTATACTTGAACGAATTGCCTGCCTTATGCCAATAAAATGGCAAACAATACATCGTCTAAGAGTGATGAATGGAATTGGCTATAATGTTATATTTAAATAATTAAAATATTAGCTAATGTCTAAGGTATACAAAACTAAACATGAATGAGTGTAACTTTGGCTTGTGCCAATAAATTGGCTATGAAGTCAGTTTTCAAAATTTTTAGGCCAATACTCATTTTTTGCCAATCATATATATACAAAGTATTGAAATTACAATATAAGAACATCTAAGGTAATTCAATGAATACATATCCAAATGCATAACAATCATTGGGACAAGTCCCAACATGCCCTAACCAAATGAACTATGAATATATGTAATTCATTGAGTGAAGTTCTCATCTTCCATAAACAATGATATGAAGCTATCAAATTAAAGTAAGCAAATAACGTGAGTAATAACATAACTAAAGATGTATATGTTAAGAAAGTGACCAGAATTAGGTGTTAAATGAAGTGAGACAAGCCTCACTTACACCGAAGCTACTATATTAAAAATACTCAGGAATGAAGGTGTTAGGATGTGTAAGACAAGTCTCATTAACACCAAAGATGTTATGTAAGGACAATTTAAATTTATTCATTGTAAATAAAAGGATGACAATTCATAAATAGTGTATGTAAATGTTACCAAAACGTTCTCACCTATGAGAGTATAAAGCTAATGAAGAGACCAATCTCTATGTACACTTTAATGAAAATATCAAGACTAATGAATAGTTAATACTAATGATGAGATGAGAAATCATCTATTGAGATATGATATCCTCATAGTAGAAGTCAGCTTCCATGATGTATGAGTTGAATGAAATGGAACTTCATACTGAGCACCGATAGACTAGCTATGAGCGGTAATGCCTTCTTTCGAGAAGGGGAGGGTCACATAAATCTCATTGATGAGACTGTATGGCATGCCGGATATGGGTCTTTTTATATCACCTAGTCTTCAAACCTATACTTCCAATGTAGGGATCTGACAGGGTTCAATTCCCATGTAAGCTAGCATGTTTTGGGTCACTTTGGCCGGTTATTCCACCTCTTTTCAGTGTGGGGTAGACATAGGATTTCATGATGCTCACATGATCTATGTCGGTTAAGGTTGGAGTTCCTCAATGTGTGAAAGATAATGAAATGAATGATACCGAAGGTGTTTGTGCAAGACAATCAAGAGGTGAAATCAGATTCAAGTATTGACATTAAGTCATTCTTGGTCGTTGCACTTCATAATCCCGATGAGAGTCTTAAACTTCATCCTGGGTATTGCTGGTGTTTACATCAGCCTACGAATGAATCATATCAATAATGTGAAGTACGAATTAATGAATGAATCAGACTCTGTGTTTGCTAGAGAAGGCCCTTGGGTTGAGGTCCCATATGTTAGGCCCTCAGTTGAGATATCTTATGGTATATCAACTATTCCAAAGTCTCGTATATATGAAATGTATAATATGTAAAATATGAAACTAATGAAGTCAGTGGCACGATCAATAGAGAATTTCTTATGAAATGTAATGAATATGTTGTGCAAAGAATGACTCACTATAAGGTAGGGATATCATTCCTTTATCCTTGGGTTACTTACACCGATTTATTATGGGTATGTGACTATAATGAACCATTGCAATTGTAAGTAAAGCATAGGACCAAAGGAGTTATTGAACTACACAACAACAAGAAGAAAAAGTCTGAAAAATAATCTAAGTATACAAAGAGGAGCTCTTGGCCTAAGAGGATCAAAATCTCAAATCTTTGCCCGAGTTGTTTTAAAATTATGTTAATGATACTCATATATTATAATCATATAGAAAATGAGTTGTGTGATTTGAATGAATTAAAAAACATCTTATTCATACCACAATTCACAACCAATGAATTAAGAAAGTCTAGTGACTAGACTTTCAAGAAATAGCAGTTCGTTTAGAAAGAGATTTCATTCATCATGCATAGCTTTATGTGTATGTGTGAATAAATCCATACTTAGTACAAGTGGTGTACTAACCCCCTACTATTTAATATTTTTATAGGTGTAGGTAAGATGACATGTTGACTACACTGAAAATGGTTCGGACTTCAGCATTTCTTCAAACCATTTGTTAGCTCCTCATGATTTCGAGGATGCTACAGATTTATTCTAGCCTTAGTTTTAGACATAGCTAGTACATGTTGTCCCTAGCGTTTCTTTAGCACCTTCATTTTTAAGCTTTGTAATAAGGTCATGTTTTGCAAACTATTTATGATATATTGATCTTCAGTTTCGAATTGATTCTTTATGTTAGATGGTTGTTCTGTTATGTTGAGCTTAGTATATGATGTATCTAGTTAATAATTATATGAAGACAATGTATACTTTATACATATAAAAAGTTTTAAATTTTCCGCAAATTTAATTAGATGAATGTGATGAATGCAAGATGAGGCTTGTCCGCAACCTCTGAGAGGTCAATGACGCCGGTTGTGATCCGGAATCCAGAATCTGGGTCGTTAAAGATGGGGCATCGACAATTCTACTGGCCGTCGATTGCCTCAGTCAATTGGGTTGGTCTAAGACAGCCTTTGGCTCTTTGAGGGGTCCTTCCTTAAGGAACCTTGATTGTTCCTTTGGAGACTTTAACCCGGATGTTTCCAACCCAAATATTTTCGTATATGATTTTAGGACCTACCTAATCAATTTGATCCAAAATGAACGCGTTAAACTCGGTGAAACATTCCAAGACACAAAAGGTTGTTTCTAGGAAAATTTTTTGAACGTCATGGACGTTTGACCTCCAAACATCCCGAAACTTGACACACTGCTTATAAACACTATGATAAATAAAATAATGACCTCATTAAGTTATTAAACACACATATAAGAATATAATCACATTTGAGGTACATAGGTGACTTAGTCGTCGAACACCTTGGTCGTCCGTTGACGTTTCACTTCCAAATCACCTAAAACTCTAGACACTTCCTCAATCCCAAATTGTATTAAACTTTAGGACCTTATACCATGATGAAAACGATGTTAGGATCTAGCTTCACCTAAGTCATTTTCGAGGAACTACATTCCCCCCTCCCACTTGGACAACATTTGTCCTTGAATGACACTTGCCTATGTACGAACACTTCCAAGAATAGAGATTCAATGATCAACTCATGACCATACCATATAACCCATTATACAACACAAAATCAAGTAGAAACATCAATTTCACATATTCAAGAGAATCACAACACAAAAAATATATAGTAAAATCTACAACTCATTATGCCATAAAACTCACACCCTTAATTCTAAATAGTAGAAACTCATTTTAGAATCAATATCATGCTCATATACACCAGTCTTAACCATATTACAACAATTTAAGACTAAAGAATGAATTAATCTTTTTTTTTTGAAAAATCTCACAGTGAGTAGGTAACCCTTATAATTAATTATGCAATTTTTTCAAAAATGCAACTTTTAGGCAATTCTCATACATGAATGAATTATTAAAGAATAATGTTGCCTAATTAGATCGAAATCGAGATCTTGGCACACATACAAGATGCATAAGTCTTGTACCACATAATCTTTGGAAGATATGAAATACTTAAATTAACTATGAAAGAAGCCTCATGGCTTGTATGTATAGACCCATAAGTCTAGCTTACGGCTAAAAATAAGTGAACCTAAGATGTACGCAATGAAAGGATGAAACCCTAGAAGGGTTAAGTAAGAATGTCAAATACACTAAATGGTCAAGTGCATTGGCATATAATGAAATGAACTATGAAATGAACATAGAAATGATGAAATGAACAATGAAATGATGAAACCATAGAAGGTTTAAGTTAGAGTGTGAAACACCCTAAATGTCCAAGTGCATTGACATATGATGAGATGAACAATGAAATGATGAAATGAACAAAAAAATGATGAAACCCTAGAAGTGTTAAGTAAGAGTGTGAAACACACTAAATGGCCTAGTGCATTGGCATATGATGAAATGAACATTCACGTAAATTGGGGTGAGTAATTATGAAGAGAAAATGTGCTAATGTTAATGAATGTGGTGACAACATTATATGAGGGTAATGTAAAAGATGAGAGCAATCTCAAATGAGCCTAAGTAAATGTTACCAATATGTACTCACCTATGAAAGTGTAAAGTTAATGAAGAGACCAATCTCTATGAACGCTTCAATGAAAGAATTGAGATTAACAAACTTAATACTAATAATGAGATTATAAATCATCTTTTGAGCTATGATGTCCTTATAATAGAAGTCAGCTTCAATGACGTATGAGTTGAATGTAATGGAACTTCATACTGAGCATCAATACACTAGCTATGAGCGGTGATGCCTTCTTTTTGGAAAGGCGGAGGCTCACGTAACTCTCATGAGATAAGGCTCTCTTGCATGACGGGTATGGGTCTCCTTATATTTCCTAGTCATCGAACCTATACTGCCAATATAGGGATCTGGTGGGGTTCAATTTCCATGTACGCTATCATGTTTTGGTTCACATTGGCCGGTGATTCCACCTCTTTGGGAGACACTGGATTTAATGATACTCACAAGATCTATATCGGTTAAAGTTAATGTTCCCATGAATGAATTTCGACAACCTCAAATGATGCATATAATGAAATGAATGATACCAAAGGTGTTACGATAGGATGATCAGGATGTGAGCTAGACTTAAGTAATGACACCTGGTCATTCTTGATCATTACACAGCGAACCCGATGAAAGTCTTAAACTACATCTTAGGTATTGTTGGTGTTTACACTAGCCTATGAAAGAAATGAAATGCAGTACGTATAAATTAATGAAGCAGACTATGTGCTTGCTAAATAAGGCTCCCTAGTTGAGGTCCCATATGTTGAGCCCTCATTTGTGGAAGTCTTGATATCAAGTCCATGATTTCAAGGTCTCATGGCATATGAATGAATAATATGAAAAATGTTATGCGCTATAAGCAATATGCTATGTGCTATGTGTAAAATGTTATGGGCTGTGTGCAATATGATAAGTATGATGATGCATGTTACTCTCATGGCATGAATTTCATAATCCAAATTTTGAAAGCTCACTCACTTTCCTATTCGAAATCTGGAAAGCTCACTAACTTTCCTAATACCAATTTGGCAAGTCCACTGACTTGACTTTCCATAATCATGTTGTTTGGAAAGATATATTCTTACTCATGCATGTCCTTATTGTGTGCTTGAATATACCCATACTTAGTACAAGTGTGTACAAACCCCATACAATTCTACAATTTTATGTGCAGGTGCAGATGGACACTAGAGCTACAGGTTGAAGCTGAAACTATCCGGACGTGGAGCATTCATTTGGACTTGGTAGGCCCTCATGCTTTCGAGGATTGTTGTCAATTATATTCTAGCTTAGCTATAGGATTGAGATGCTGGAATATGTTGCACAAGCGTATCTTTCAATTTTTGTTCAGACATTGTATTGGTGCCATGTTGGAAAGTACACATTTAATGCTATATTGCACTATTTCATTCATTTGATGATCTTAATGTTAGATGGTTGATGGTGAAAAATTATGAATCTAATATAATTATTATTATGTTTCTTTATAAATAAAAAGTTTCAAATTTTCTGCTAAAATTAGCCTAGAGGAAGTAAGAATGACGTAAGTAGGCTTGTATGCGACCTGTGAGAGGTCAACGACGTCGGTCTCGTCTAGGGTCTAGACTCTGGTACTGATAGACATGAAGTATAGTTATTCTCATCTATTTTATAAATAGGGTTAGTTATTCTATTAATAATTAAACTAATTACTAAAAATTGATGTCGCTTGCTTTTTGGTGATGTTTTACAAAAATGTGTATTTATGATGTCATCACAGTTAAATTACAGTGAAATGTGCTTTTAACTTTGAAATTTTGCAATGTTGCTTGTTCTGAGTCATGTTGTGCATTTTTTGATATGGTGAGTCTTTATGAAATTATATGTAGCATGTTGATAAGTTAAGATTTTTCATAATTGACTCATATATGATATGTTGAGCTTATGTAGTTGTTGTGTAAAGGAAATTCCTCATAATGTGATTTTGAGCCTTATGTGTGGTAATTAAAGTTTTGAATTTCCTTTTGCAAATGATATGATTGATTTTGTTATGTATTTTATTTGTGTGGGCTGCTAGTCTTTAGTCTATTCTTTCCTTCAAAAGATTTTTTGTGTCATTTCGGGAAGAATGTTCCTAAGGGGGGGGATAATGTAACACCTCAAAAATGTAAGACGTGTTCTAGAGCCTAACATGAGTTTAATATTGTTTAGACACTGTTTTAAGGTCTATTTTAATAATATAATTCATATAGGAAGTCATTAAACCAAAACGTCAAAGAACATCCATGGCGTCCGAAAACTAGTTCAAAGAGGCGCTAGCGTGTCTTAGCCTATTTGACTAGCTCTTAAGAGTTGAAAAATGATGAAAATTGGTGTAAGGGCGTATAACATGTATTATATTTGATTTATCATCCAAACGTCCGGTCATGACTCCCCAAGGACCAACCAGTGGCCCTTGTTGAGGACCCTTGCATTTTGGGGTCAAAGGACTGCCTAAGGCAGTGTGCACAGACAAGTGCACTTGATGGGGCGTTGATGGCCACCATCGATGGTCACTTAGCAAAAATATTCGAAGGGTCATTTTGCAGAGTCTCTGACCAAAAGTACCAACCAACATGACGGAGGGTCTTGTGGCCCTCGTCTAACATAGGCACATTTGGTCAGGGTCTCATCTGTGAGGGCTTGTTTTTGCTACACGTTTTTACTTAATTCATTTAATTATTTTGCTTAGTTAGGAAGTCAATTAGGGGTTAGGGGAGGTATAATTAAGTTATTTAACCACCTATCTAAAGCCCCTAAGATAATAAGACTAACCTAAGCTCTTATAATTTCCCAAACCCAAAACTATCTTTTTTCTCTCTTCTATCCCTCTCCCAAAGAAACCTCATTGAAGACGAAGCTAGAGGTGGGTTCAAGGGCAGCAATGCTTCAAGTTTCTCCATTAATCTTCATAAATTAGTAAGGTATGGGATTCCTTTCACCTTTGTGTCAGGACCTACAAGTACACCATAGAAGTAAGAGTATCCTTGTGTCATCGCATGGCAAATCATACTTCAAGAAGTCTCATCTAAGCAACTCGTATCATTCATTGCATAATAAACATAATAAATTTAGTAAGAATTTAAAACATTCTTCACACACGAAGAACTATTTTCATATTCAATACGCAAGCGGAAGACTTTCATTTAAATCAATAAACCTTAATAACATCTACTTGGACCATCTAAACTTTGGATTACACAATACTTGGGACTAAGCTCATACAAGACATAAAAAAAAGACTAAGACGTAAAGGAACACATATGGATATTGTCCTCGAATCGATGAGGAATCACTAATACTTCATCTTCAACCCTTAGAAACTATCCATTCTCCATGGCAAATAAAAATTTCTAATTCCCTACACATTAGTCAAAAAGGGAAAAGAAGGGGTTAACACATTGGATGTACTAAGCATGGAAACTATGCAAAAACCATGAAAAAGGGACATTAAGTATATAACATGATTTTCATGAATTTTAATTAAAACATCATACAATAAGCATAGGAACAACATTTAAAAAATTAGAAACACATAAGAAATCATTTAAGCAATGATTCACATTTTTAGGAAAACATCACAGTTAACTTACCTCACTGTACAATGAACTTCTTCACTGTTTCGGTGCAGTTCATTATATTCACTTTACACACCTTTTAGAATATAATCCCCTCATTAAAAGTCATCCTAAGACTCCATTAAGTAAGACAAAGATATACCACCCATGCACCCTCTCTAGCAAAACCTAAATGATCCCTAAGACCACCCATAATGAGGTACACACCAAGCACATAAACACATGAAGATGAGATCCTCCTACAAAAGGTGATTCAAAGTCTCAATTGAGTGAGTTGTGAAGTGACTGCCCATACAATCCCTTACACACACACTTTAAGCATCGTGTACATTACCTAAGATAGAATCATTCTCACTCAATACATTAGCATACATATAATATGGCATTCTCTCCTACAAAGGTTATTAAAAGACTTACTTGAGTATTATCAAGAAGATAATGTCCATGATTAACCTCTTCAAGATTACCTAAATAATCCTTGAGACTACCTATGTTTGGATCATGTCAACATAATCAAGATATTCCCTAGCTAGATTCCTTCTTAAGAATTATCTAGGTAAGATAACAAGTGACCATTCCTATGCCCCCTTCACACCTTAACTAGACAACCATTAACTACTCTAGATAAGTACTTATTTCATTTAACATACTTTCTTAATGTAAGTTATTACATTAATTAGTTCATTTAAGACTCATTAATCACATCAGGACATTCAAGTAATGGTCTTTGACAAGACCTACGGACTGCAACTAACATCTTTAAAGCCTATTGTGCAATGTCTAGATAGTGTCTTATACCACCACCTAATCTTCACAGAACTTCTCTAATCCTAGTAGGTATCCCAAATGATGAGAATAGGAAATAACCGACATACACCATTATATCTAGACATGGAATCTGGTTTTCTAACCTACTCCGATGAGGGTGTTCTACTTGCCAAGGGAAGGACTAGGACACATCCTATGTAGGCACATGGTTAAGGAATATGAAGAGCTTTTATGCAATATAATCTCATTCTCAAGTAGAGATACACTGTACTCTAGTCTCCTTCTCAAGTAGAGCTACTTCCCATAACAGAATCACTCGGTGCTAGCTTTGTTCTCATATTGTAATGGACACTAAATGATCACATGAAGAGATTTCCTTTTCTAGTTTATATCCCAATCTCATACACCCTACCAAAGAGGTCCATTAGGGCTACCTGTCAATGGCGACTAGGGTAGATCATTATTACTTTCCCAACGATAATATGACGGCGCTCCAGCCGATCATCCCTAGGTCATCCTTTCATGAAGGACATCATTACGGCTCTTTGACTTTAACATGCATAACATAACCTTTTCCTCATACATGACCTTCTTAACATCATCTAAGATATCACATATAACTTATTCATGCACGACAAGGGTGCACTATGCCTACCTATTCAAGACACCTCATATACTAATATAATTCATACATGTATCAAGTAAGGGACACAAGTCTACCAAAACAAGACACAACATTCTTTACTTTATCACATATAACATATAATTCTTTTAAGCACTTAGGAATGACTCTTAGCATCTTTATGTCATCCCATATACTATCATATCATCATTAATGTAACCATTATAAACTCATATAATCAAGTACTGCATCAATCCTAAAATTACACATATAAGCACATACTCATAGTCTACATGATTTCCTAATATACATATAAAGGACACATACTTTCACATTACTTCACATATATATAGATGTGCTCATAAATCACATAAATCAACTACAAAAATCATCATAATACTTCAAGTAGTGCCGACAAGGATATGATCATCATATTGCATAAATTAACGCCGACAAGGCCATATCAATTCACATAGCACCACCACCATAGGGTTACCATACAAACCACAACATAGTTGAAGTCTAATTAACATAAAATAAAGGGAATTAGGGCATAATACCAACCATTCAATCTCACCTCTTCAATCCAAAGCTAAACCATCCAATTTAATATCAATAGGCGCTTACCCATAGAAATGAACCTCAATTCCATGCATAAACCATAAATACTCAATCTATCTAAGTCAATTAAATATAGATTTATCAATATAATACGAAATAGACATCAATTGAATACAATTCTTACATCATCCAATAACCTATAGAAAACTACACTAGAATTTATAATCATTAAGTCAATATCAATTCAATAGGCTTAATTGTCAAAAGATCTAGTAATATACAATACTCAATTTATCAAATTGAAACAGCCTATAATTTAATCAATCAAAATCTATACATAAAACAATAGCTCATAACAATCTACCCATGAATTCATCAATATCAAAGCACGATAACATAACCCATATTTTAGTGAAATTGAGAGATTTGAGAAGGTCAATGGTTCATGGAGAATTTCGTTGGGAAACATCAATTAAATATCAATATCATCATATGTTAGTGTTTGAAAATGTTTCATGCAAGAACGGAAGACTTAGAGTAGAAATTGGACTTTTTCATCTTATTGAAATCTTTGAAAATCATCTTTGAAATTGGCTCTAAGTGATAGGAAGCCTTCGATGAAGAACACCCATAACATATTAGAACAACCCAATGATAATTGAAGAAGAAACTACATTGAATATCAATATTCAAGCACCATTTTCACCTTGAGCTCTCATGGATGTTTTTGAAGATATTTAGGAGGGAATGTTATTTTGATTTAGGTGTTAGGGTTTAAATGAGAGTTTAATGACTTGTATATTCTTAATATACCCATAAACACTAAAAAAACGTCCTCTCATTTTATAATACTTTGGGTGAATTCCAAAAACCCTATGTCTTAAAAGAAAACTGGCAGGAAAATTACAGCACCATCGACTGCCAGCATCAACGATCCGTGGTCTAACCCACGCCCTGTCGATGGGGTCTCGTTGGTTGTTTATGGAACTCCTCAACCTGCTGGAAAAGTTTCTCAATCGACTCCACCCATTTACGGGCCGTCGCTTGGTTGACCGATCGTCGTTTGGGTCAATCGATTGCCACAGCCTGGCAGTTTTGAGCTACAATTTGGAGTCCTCCTTTAGGGCCCCTTGTTGGTCCTATGTGGAGACGTACCCGGACGTCTCAAACCCAAATATGTTTGTACATTAGTTTAGGACCTACCACATCAATTTCATCCAAAACGAACATGTATAACTCGACGAAACATGCATATACACACAAGGTCGTTTAAAGGCAAACCTTTCATGGACGTTTGAACTCCAAACTTCACGAAACTTGACAAACTCCCTATAAAAACCATTTTACTCATATAATGACCTTATTAACTCACGAAACGCACATGTAGGCACGTAAACACATATAAGGAACATAGGTGATTTAGTCATCGAACCCCTTAGTCGTCCCTTGACGTTTGACTTCCGATACACCTAAACTCTTAGACACTACCTCAAAATCACATTATTAACCGTTTTAGGACCTTATACCATCATTACAAACATGTTAGGCGCTAGATTCACCTAATTCATTTTTGGGATCTTACATCCTTCTTCACTTGGACAACATTTGTCCTCGAATGACACTTGTCACTCTCTGAACACTACCAAGTGTAGATACTCAATTAGTAACTCATGACCATACCATATAAGATCTCATACCATAAAAAAATCTAAGAGAACTTCAATTTCACATAATTAAGAGAACTTCAACACCACAAGAAACTAGAAAACATTCTATAACTCATCTTGCTACAAAACTCACATCCTTTATTCCAAGTAGTATAAACTCATTTTATATTCAATATCATGCTCATATACATCAATTCTAACCACATTACAACAATTTTTGAGAAAATAATGAATTGGTCAATTTTTTTTGCAAAATGTTATAGTGAACAGAAATCCCTGGCAACCTTACAGTGAAAATGCTTCACAATCTAACAATGCAACACTTAAGAAATTCCTTACATTTTTTCAACAAATCAATTCTCATAAAATCATTTAAACATGACGTGTATTTAAATATACAAAAAAATTAGCAACCTTACTAGATGCACATGACTCATAAGGAAAATACCATGCATGAAAACTCATATTCTCATTCAACCAACATTCAACCAAAAACACACATATCATAAGGAGAACATTTGGAACTCACTTGTCAGAAAAGACTCCTACAAAATGAAGTTACTAAGAACTCTTTGTTTTAGGCTTTAATAAACACATAAAGAAAGGGTAGGGCACCTCACTCCCGACAACCATACCTTTCACCATACTTCCCCACTTAGGAGGAACCAATTCTAAGGTCAACATAACATGACAAGGAACTACCTCAAGGCACTATAAAATTAACTAACACTTTCTCACCAAAGTCTATCTCATGAAAACTAAAGAGTCTAAAAGGTTTAACCATCTAACCACTACATCCCCCTTACTAGGAGAACTCACCTTTAGTCATTCAAATCTCATTACCTTGCCTAATATGGTTGGGTCTTAAAAAACTTTAAAACATTACAACAACCACTCTTTCACATTTCTAACAATATACTTTACCAGTTTATTTCCAACTTAACTACCCTTCAAAGGTAACTAAACCATCCTAAGGTCATCAACACCATCTTTCACACCTCATCTAACAAGTCACTTCTCATCTTTTCTCTCCATCAGCCCAATCTCCATAAAGTCACCCTCATGGGACAAACACATATGGGAAACGAGGGAAATACACAATATACAAAGCTCTTAGGTACTATTAGATGAATGAAGAAGTGAAACTTTTCCTAGAACCCAATAGCCTCCTATTCATAATGTGGCGCGCTTCACATTATAAACAAGACTCTACTAGATGTATTTCATGAGACAACTAAGAGACTTCTTAAACTTGATGCTCTGATACCATGTTTGTCACGACCCACAAGTACACCCTAGAAGTTAAATCATCGTTGTAACATTACGAAAATCCAAGATGAGCCTTACAACCTAACAAAGGTTACATTGGTTATAAACATTGTTTTATGACCTATTTCAATTAATATAGTCCATTTAGGAGGCTTAGGAACCAAAACATCTCAGAACGTCCATGATGTTCGGAAAACTATTTCTAAGGTGTACTAGCGTGCCTTAGCCTATTTGACTAACTTTTAGGAGTCGTAAATTCATGAAATTAGGTACAAGGATGTATAAAATGTGTCTTAGATGATTTGTGGTAAAAAATTACGGCTAAGAATCCCCAAGGACAAACCAAGGGACCTTGAGGAGGACCCTTGCACGTGGTGTCAACACTGCCTGGCCAGTGTGCACCCACGAAGGGTCAATCGACGGGGAATGTGTTGATCAATGGGGTGTCGATGCCAACCGTTAATCAACACTTAGACATTTTATTTAAAAGGCTCAATTGAATAGTCTGAACTCATCGACGATTGTGCAGCACAGAAGGCACAATACCCATCGACTCACAGACAGACCGTCAACGGGGTTCCATCTTTGAGGGTCCATCTTTCTGCACAATTTAAGTTAAGTCCAATTAAAATATATAAGGGGTTTAGGGTTTATTTAGGGATAAAAGGAAGATAAATTAAATAGTTTAATCCCCCATATAAATACCCAACCCTCATTAGCCTAAACACAACTCACAAAAATACTCTCTTCTTCTCTCTTGTTTCTCTCTCTATTGGAAGACACCATTGAAGACAAGCTAGTGGGAAGTTTTGGGGGCTGCAAAGGAACGATTTCACCATAAAATCTTTATAAAACACTAAGGTTTGGGATCTAATTTACCTTTAAGACTTCTTTCCTCAAATGTCTCCTTCAAAGTATTTCTAATAGTTGGGTTTTCAAGTTTGTTTAATTCAAGTGCGAATTTGATGTTATGAACTGAGTTATTTATGGTTTCTTTAGGATATAATGGATACATTAACATGTATTTTAACTTGATTATATTAATTTGGGATAGTTTGATCTAAATTGATGTGCATGATCCTTAACCCTTAACCCTAGGTTTGATCTTGATGTTTATTGGGTTGTGATTAATTCAATTGACTTGATTATTTGTTAAATCACTATTATGTGATGTTGTTACACAAATCATGAACAAATTAAGATGAATTGAAGTCTTTCTTACTAGTTCTTCAGAAGTGATCTAGGTTATGATAATTGACCTAAGTATCTTGTCTTAATCTTTGATTTATTATTAAATTATGTTGTAGTGACTCTAAATTCGATTGATTTGAGGGTTTTTAGTAAGCCCTAAAATATAAACTATGAAGGAGACTTGGTAGGTCTTGTGATGCCTGTCGTTACTTCCAATTGTGACTAATTGTGGTTAAGTCATGATGTTATATTGGAGTATGCCTTGTATCAGGATCGATAGGATGGTATGATGTTGAAATTAAATGTCTTGACTATGTTGTGAGGTTGATTAAAGTCTATTTTTTATTAGGATGTTGATGACAATAAATGTGCATTGTTATGATATGAAATGCTAATGTGTTAACCTCACTTATATGAATTGTAATGAAAGGACTTATCCTCATACAATTCCTATTGAGGTATTGATGATTATGATTATACATGGGGTAGACCCTATGACCTAAACTAAGCTATGATTGATAATTAAAGTCTTAAAGACATTTCCAAAAGGGACTCTAGCTTAGCACTGAGTGAACTAGATTGAGAAGTGTCCCTTCCCACACAGGGAAGGTAGGAGTACTAAAGTACTCTTGAGATTCTAGACTACAATGCATGGAGCATAAAGAGGGTCCCAAATGTATCTCTGGCAGGTAGTCCGCCTTCTTTCGGTGTAGGTTTGTATGACACTAGATTCCACTATCTCATGTAGTCTATATCAGTTAAGTCAAGATGTTCCCAAAAGCTAAAATGAATTAAAGGATTGAACTCTAACTAGGATAACCTAAGGGGTCTAGCTTAGTATAGGTAGGGGTATGGTACTCTAACTAAGCATTCCACAAATTAGCCTTGAGGGGAGTCTTATGATAATGTTCTTATGTACGTTTATGTTTATGATTATATATGATATGTATATGACGGACTTGTATAGTGTTGATACTATATAATAGTTAGTTCACTTATGGATATGTATTGGTCTATATTGCTAATGTAAGATAAAATGTATATCTCAATGTCATGTTATATGAAGTAGGGTGTTAGTCATGATTCTTGTTGGGTTACTTGATTGATTAAGGTTATGAGGCTTTGCTTCGTCATTTCACTTGTTAACTTGATAGGGGTTCATGGGTAATTTTCTTGCTTTGCTATCATGAAATGTAATCTTATTCATGCTTATTGTTTAATATGACTTAGATGTAGAGTTACTTGAATATGTATCTACTTGTATAGTGAGAATGTTTGGTTTGAGTAGACTTGATATTGTGGTGTTGTGATGATCATGCCATGACTTAAAAAAATGTGACATATTGTTTGGTGTTGTATTGTTGAATATGCATACAAGTTTTAAATAAAAATGCATACTTATAGAAATGTCCTTTTCTTAGCATGTTTTAAAAATATATGTACATATGGTCTCATACTTAGTACAAGTAGGGTACTAACCTTATTTCTTCCCTTTTCCCAAATATTTTAGGTTCCGGTCATTGAAGGCTAATTCAAGAGGACTTGAAGAAGACTTGGATATTGTCTACCATCCAAGTGGGTAGGTCCTCACTTTCCGAGGGCGACACCATTATTTTGCTTATGAAGTTGCTTGTTTTTGTAAGACTTTTATGTTCATTCCACTTTCATTTGAGTACGATTTATATGCCTATATGTGGCTTCTTTACACTGATGTAAGCTATGCCCAAATATCTATGATCTTTAGATGGTATGAGATGAGACAATATTTAAGACTATGGTCTATTTTACTTATATATGTGTGTGTAATAAAAGTAGAAGGCAATGTAACCTTCGTATATGAATGGTCTATGTATACTTGATATATATATATATATATATATAT